>NW_017670360.1:7741-16953 GCF_001879085.1 Nicotiana attenuata
AAAAACAAGGATTTAAACACCGAAATTCAAGGAATTAAAGGGGTAAAAATGGAGGTTAGGGCTTGAAACCTAAGAAGGTTTGAATTGTTGATTTGAGGGGTCAGATGGACTCCTATTCTTGTGTATTTTATATGTACGGACTCGTGGCGAGACGAGGATCCCGGTGATGGGAATTTCGTAATTTTTCGAGAAGTGGGCCCGGGGCTCGGGTTTTGCCAACTTCGTGATTTTGGTTGTTTTTCGAGTCTTTTCGATTGGGTTACGATTTGTTAGCCTATTGTGACGTATCCTTTGTGGTTTTGGTCAGATCCTACGTGCAAGGAGGTCGATTCGAGAGGGAAAGGCTTGGCGAGCTAGGTTATCGGCCGGCTAGAGGTGAGTAATGACTTTAAATGATGTTCTAAGGGTTTGAAACCCCGGATTTTGCACAACTTGGTGCTATGTTGAGTTGAGACACGCGTTCCATGACGAGCGCGGGGTCATTTACTATTGGGGACTGTGACTTGGTCCAGTCCGGATGATATTTTACCGCGTATTAGCAATGACTAGTTGTTTTCACCATGATTTGGGCTTATTGCTATATTTGGGGCTTATTGCCGACTGTTTGAACTCTTTATGAACTGTCATCACTGTTTTTCCTCACTGTTAGAAATATTATTTGAACTCAGTCCATGTGATTTACACTGTTTCTTGAACTCAACCATATTTACTCAATTTGGAGTTTTAAACTGATATTTGAACTATTGTTTGAGCTGAGTGTTATTGCTTTACTGTTGCCCGAGGGGCTGTTGACTATTTCTGGACTGATTAAGGCTGAGGGCCTTGTGTGAGGGCATGATGAGTGAGGTGAGGAGGCTTTCAGGCCTCGTATTGATACTGTTCAGGCTTTCAGACCTTGTTGATAGCGCTTGGGCTGTAGGAGCCCCTCCGGAGTCTGCACACCCACAATGAGCGCGGGTACCCATCTAGAGTGATTTAATATTGAACAGTGGTAACAATGACACTGTTAAATGTGATTGGTCAGGTAACAATGACTGACCAGTCAGGTAACTATGATTGACCAGTGGTAACAATGACACTGGAGTACGCGTTGGTCAGGTAACAATGGCTGACCGGTCAGGTAACAATGGCCGACTTACTGATTGAGTATAATTGATGTTTAACTGTTTTCAAAAAGGTTTTTCTTATTATTTTTCACCGGTTTCTACTATTATTCTGGAGTTGCTGCTTGAGGTAGCATTATTGTGCCCTTGTGGGATTTTATGTTCTCAGTCGTTATTTATTTTTATTGCTCACTGGGTCGGAGTACTCATATTACTTCCTGCACCATGTGTGCAGAGACAGGCACCGCTGAGTTCATACCTGAGCGCTGATTTCCTTCCAGACCAGGCGGACCGGGAGAGATGAGGTAGCTGTCGACGTCCACAGCCCCGTTTTCTTCCTTATCTTCTGCATATTTTATTCATCTTCAGACTATGTTTTCCAGACTTGTAGTATATTTTTCATCAACTCTGTAGTAGCTCGTGACTTGTGACACCCCGATCATCGGGCTGAGTTTGGGATGGTTGTCTCCCGTTATGTTGCGTTTATTTCCGCACGTGTGATTAATCAGTATTTATGGATTAAACCTATTTATGCTAAGAAAATGTTAAAAGCAAATGTTGATTGTTTCTGTGGGCTGGCCTTGTCTTCACGAGAGGCGCCATCACGACCGGGTGGGAATTGGGTCGTGACACCTGAGTACTAGACTAGTTTGACTAGGAGGAACTCAAGGTAACGAAATGATCTAGCAAACTGAATTAAATAAACGAAAAGTAAAAGAGCCAGAAACAATTTACACCATTCATCAAGTAATATAATGAAACATATATAAATAGGTGTAAGAAATGGACCTTCAATAGAACTTGAAATTTAAAACTCATTCTGTTTTGAAGCTTTCAAACAGTAAGATCGCGACGGAACCTCGCTAAGCAACAGACTAACTGAACTTCGCCGGAACCTCGAACGGACTCAAATCCAGACCTCAAAACTCGAAAACGGACAGTCGAAATCAACTTCAAAAATTCAAATCTCAAACTATTTTGTAGTGAGAAGAAGCAGATGGGTTCCTGATACGAGATTTAAATTGGCAGCAGAACAAGGTTGTACGCGAAGCTTGCAGAGTTGTACTTGATCGTTAAGTTAGTTAGTATAACGGGTCAGTGGAAGTTTGTATTTAGAACATCTAAATACTTTTGTCCACTAATAGTTTTAATGTATGTTCTGGTAATTACACATTTACCTGGCTGAGTATTATAAGTTAGCACTTAGAATCTTGCAGAGTTAGTTATAGAATTTTGTCCTCTAGCTAGTAGTGGAGGCATAAATACCCTGTAATTGCAGTAGCTAATTATGAATGAAATATTCCCTTTTTAGTTTTCTTCTTCTTTTCTTCATTAGCTGTAGAATTTTGCCCTAAAATCTAGCTGCCGCAACAGTGGTATCAGAGCATCTTCCCGGCTCTCTGGAAGGATGTCGACTAAGATGAACGAGATCATGAACATGATGCAAAAAATGTCTACAGAAATGTCCAGCTTTGTAGCCCGGCAGAACCAACTCGAAGCTAACCATGAGCAGGTTTGCAGAGGCCAAGAAGAGGCTTTGAATGAAATCAGAGAAGTACTTAATGAAGTCATTCATGGAGGCAAGAGACCTGAGCGAGACAAGAATACTAGCCATGGCGAGGAGCTGTACTCTCCAAACGACAAACCCTTTGAATTTGGTGAGTTAGCTACTCCTTCAACTACTGCGATTAAAGCTTCCTTAGGAACCAGTGGAGTAGTAATGTCCTCTACTCTTCCTCCTATTAGTGAGCCCATACATACCTCTACACATCTGTAACTAGCCGGACCTAGTCACCCTTCTTTAGGCTCCATACCTCAGACCTTCTTTACCAAATCAGACATCGCAGCCATTTCATGCCCAAAGCAATCAACCAAACTATTCATCACACCTAAGAGTTAACCAGATATCACCCCAGCCATATATTGGTCCACCTGATCTAACCAGATCTGCATACCCATATCAAACCCAACCACCAGCACATATTAATCAGCATTCAGTACCCCCACACCTGTGCAATCACCAGATGCATTACCCTCCAGCATATAATTTCCCAAACACTCATATACCTCCATCACTATATCATCAACTTCCCTATGTGCCTCAACCTCCAATACCACCACCTTATCAAAATTCACCTACACTCTATCAGAACACACCTGCCAATCCTACTCAACAACAAGCCCATAACAACCATAATGTTCCCTTACCAAGAATTCCATTCACCAAGTACTCAAAGGTGGAGTTCCCTAAGTTTGATGGGGAGGACCTAAGAACATGGCTCTACAAGGTAGACCAGTTCTTTGCTGATGAAGAAGTCACTATACAGCAGAGAATGAAATTGTTGTCCTTACATTTTGAAGGAGATGCATTACAATGGCACCTGGGGTATATGAGGAGCAGGGGGCAGTTACCACTACCTAGTTGGGAGGAATACATTTAGGCCTTATGTGACAGCTTTGGTGCTGAATATTCAGACCCTATGACTGAGATAATGAGCATCAAGCACACTGGTTCTGTTAAGGACTACCAAAAGGCTTTTGTGGGGGTGATGACTAGGTTGGATATCTCTGTTGAACATGATATTAATATCTTTTTGCATAACCTTAAACCTGAGTTGAGCCATGCAGTTAAGGTAGGGAACCCCTGTCCCTACCCCAAGCTTACTACTTAGCAAGGCTTCATGAGGCTAGTTTTGCAGCTCAAAGTAAAGCCATCAAGGCTGCTTCAGCAGGGGGCTCTTGGCATAAGGGCCAAGCCTCAGGAAATCTGCAAAAGAACAGCAATATTGTTCCCAGAAGGCCTACTACAGTTAAATTTGATAACACCAAGAGGAGGAGACTCACTCCTGTAGAGATGGAGGAAAAAAGAGCACAAGGTTTATGTTTCTTTTGTGATGAAAAGTATGTAGCAGGACACAAATGTCAAGCTAAAAGGCAGCTGTTTTCATTAGAACTAGAAAAGAGTGTAGTGATGGAAGAGGAAGAAGGACAAGAGGAAGAACTCATAGTGGAAGAAGAAGAAGGGGAGGTAGCAGAACCCATGGAGAATTGTGCAATATCACTACAGGCTTTAAATGGAACAATGGGATACCAAACACTAAGGTTCAGGGGATTTACTGAACAACAGCCTTTAGAGGTATTCATAGACTGTGGATCAACTCATAACTTTATAGATGAGAATGTAGCTAGAATATTGGGATGCAAAATCACCAAAATCAAGCCTCAACTGGTGCAGGTTGCAGATGGAAGAGAATTGCCAACAGACAGCATATGCAAAGGATTACAGTGGTTAATGCAAGGAGCTGTATTTCAGGATGATTTTCTAGTGTTTCCTATTGGGAAAAGTGATGTAGTCCTTGGCATTCAATGGTTATGTCCCTTAAATGATATTAAGTTTAACTTTAAAAAGTTGTTGATGGAATTTGAGTACCAAGGGAAAATGTTAACCTTGAAGGGAATACAACCAAAATTTAAAACAAGGCCAAATGCATAGAGAAAATGGTGATAGGGGGATCACAACTCTTTATGGTGAAGGTAAGGGAAGCTGAAACTAATACTCAAGAGTTGAAGGAAGATCAGGGTGAAGAGCAGGCCCCTGAAATCAGAATAGTGCTTGATAAATATGCAGATGTCTTTGTGGAGCCTACTCAATCACCACCTTCTAGAGGAGTTTTTGACCACCACATTCCACTACTGGAAGGCACTACACCAGTTAACTCAAGACCCTACAGGTACTCACCCTATCAGAAGGATGTCATTGAAACCATGATCAAGGAGATGCTGACACAAGGAGTTATACAGTATATCTCCAGTCCATATGTATCACCTGTGGTACTGGTGGGAAAAAAGATGGCTCTTGGAGATTATGTGTGGACTATAAGGCATTAAATAAGGCAACTGTGAAGGACAAATTTCCAATTTCGATCATAGAGGAGTTGTTGGATGAACTAGGAGGATCTCAGGTTTACTCCAAAATAGACTTGAGGGCAGGCTATCATCAGATAAGGATGGCAACTTCAGACATTCCCAAAACAGCATTCAAAACACATTCTGGCCATTATGAGTACCTGGTCATGCCATTTGGCTTGACCAATGCACCTTCAAGTTTCCAGGGATTGATGAATCACATCTTCCAAGACCATCTCAGGAAATTTATTCTGGTCTTTTTTGATGATATTTTGGTCTACAGCAAGAGTTTGGAGGAACATATACAACACCTTGAGGTAGCTTTTAGATTACTGGTTCAACATCAGCTTTTAGCTAAAAAGAGTAATTGTGTTTTTGCTGCCAAAAGGGTGGAGTATTTAGGACATTACATTTCAGCACAAAGAGTGGCTACTGATCCCAGGAAAGTGGAGGCAGTGAGGACATGGCCTGAACCACAAACTGTGACACAATTGAGGGGTTTTCTGGGCCTTGCAGGGTATTATAGGAGGTTCATAAGGAATTATGGTGTCATTAGCAAACCTCTCACCAACATGCTCAAGAAGGACCATTTTACATGGAGTGAGGAAGCCAGGGAAGCCTTCAGGCAACTCAAGGAAGCACTTACTGTTGCACCAGTCCTAGCATTACCAGATTTTACACTAATGTTTGTGGTTGAGACTGATGCTTGCAACTTGGGTATTGTGGCTGTCTTGATGCAAAAGGGGCACCCCATTGCATTCCTAAGTAAAGGACTCTCCAAAAGACATCAGTCTCTATCTATATATGAAAAAGAGCTGCTGGCTTTGGTGTTAGCTGTGAGCAAATGGTCACAATACCTAACAGGGAGACTTTTCATTGTTAAGACAGACCAAAAGGCCCTTAAGTTCCTGTTAGAGCAAAAGTTACACACAGGTACTCAACTTAAATGGATCACTAAGCTTATGCAGTTTAACTTTGAGATTGAGTACAAGAAGGGTAAGGAAAACAAGGCAGCTGATGCCCTCTCAAGGCTACCCCTGATAGAGATAGCTGCAATGACACTCTCCACTATGAGGACAAACTTGTTAGAGTTGATAATGAAAAGTTGGGACAAGGATAAAGATCTTAAAACCATGATTCAGACCTTAAAGGAAAAAAGGGGTGAGGTTAATAAGTGCACCTTCATTCAAGGCCAACTGAGGAGGAAAGGAAGATTAGTAGTGGGTCCTGATCAACAGTTGAGAAAGGATATCATTAAGCTGTGGTATGATGCACCAGCAGGAGGGCACTCTGGAAGGGAAAACACCTACAGAAGGTTATCAGCACTCTTTTGGTGGAAAGATATGAGAGAAGAGGTTCAGCAGTATGTCAAGACCCGTGACATATGCCAAAGGCATAAATATGATAATGCACCTTATCCTGGACTGTTACAACCCCTCAAAATTCCAGTAGCAGCATGGAGTAGTATTAGTGTGGATTTTATTGAAGGGTTGCCTAAATCAAAAGGGAAGAGTGTAATTTGGGTTGTGGTAGACAGACTCACAAAGTATGCTCACTTTGTTGCCCTCTCTCACCCTTATTCTGCTCAAGATATAGCCAAACTTTTCATGGAAAACATATACAAGCTACATGGAGTACCAGAAGATATAACAAGTGACAGGGATCCTATCTTTACAAGCAAAATTTGGCAAAAATTGTTTTCTATGCTGGGAGTGACATTGAACACTTCCACTGCTTACCATCCACAGACAGATGGTCAAACAGAGATAGTGAATAGATGTTTGGAGACCTACTTGAGGTGCTACTGCTCAGTTTCTCAGAAGGATTGGGTTCAGTTCCTGGCCTTAGCTGAATGGTGGTACAACACTACCATCCATTCCTTAATTCAGTGTACACCTTATGGGGCCTTGTATGCCCAACCCCCACCTCTACATCTACCCTATGCTGCTGGTGACTCAGGAATGGAGGAAGTAGATAGAAGCATGTTAACTCGAGAGTTCAAGGGGCAGCTGTTGAAGTACCATCTCAAGAGAGCTCAACAAAGGATGCTGAACCAAGCCAACAAACACAGGTCAGATAGGCAATTTAAAGAAGGAGATTGGGTCTATCTTAAAATTCAGCCTTATAGACAAATCTCCATGTCAGGGAAACCCTTTTCTAAACTGTCTGCTAGGTATTATGGCCCTTACCAAATTTTGAAGAAAGTAGGATCTGTGGCATACCAATTATCTCTTCCACCTCAACTTCTTCTACACCCAACCTTCTATGTTTCCCAACTCAAACCCTGCTATGAACTACCATCCACCATTTCCCACCCCCAGTAATTGACTTATCAAGTCCTTATTGCCCTCAACCTGAGAAGATTTTAGAAAGGAGAATGGTTCAGAAGGGAAACAAGGTTGTGGCTCAAGTTTTGATTCAATGGAAATAAGTACCAGAAGAATGTGCGACATGGGAAGATTATCAAGCATTGAGAATGCATTTTCCTGCTTTCCTTCCTTGAGGACAAGGAAGGTTTTAAGAGGGAAGGATTGATACGAGATTTAAATTGGCAGCAGAACAAGGTTGTACGCGAAGCTTGCGGAGTTGTACTTGATCGTTAAGTTAGTTAGTATAACGGGTCAGTAGAAGTTTGTATTTAGAACACTTTAGTCCACTAATAGTTTTAATGTAAGTTCTGGTAACTACACATTTACCCGGCTAAGTATTATAAGTTAGCACTTAGAGTCCTGCAGAGTTAGTTATAGAATTTTGTCCTCTAGCTAGTAGTGGAGGCATAAATACCCTGTAATTGCAGTAGCTAATTATGAATGAAATATTCGTTTTCTTCTTCTTTTCTTTATTAGCTGTAGAATTTTGCCCTAAAATCTAGCTGCCGCAACAGTTCCTTTCTTTCTCGTTCTATTTTGGGTGAAGAAGAACGAGGGTTAGATGAGGAGTCGTTCTCCGTGTTCAGCGGCTGGTTTTCTTGGTTGAAGCGCCATGGAGGTTGTTCGCTGGTTCTTTATTGAAAGAGAAGGAGCAGAACGATGGGGGTGGGGGTATATGTCAATTGCGGCGGATTTATCTCTTCAGGCGTTATCTTTTTTTCTCCCCTCTTTTCAGCTCTTTAGGCATTACTTTATAGGTAGAGTCTAGGTTTAGATGTATTTTTGTGTATTTTGTCAATTAGTCCCTAGGTCTTTTTGTGTTGAGTCCTTTGTATCTTTTTATTTGTTTTTGTTCCAAAGAAGAGTCTAGAAGGGTCCCTAGGCTTAATGGACTAATCCGAATTGGGCCAAGAATTGGGCTTTAAAACTCTTAAAATTGTGATCCAACACCTTAATTGACTCCTTTTAAAATAAGATAAAAATACTACACAATGCAAAATCTAACATGAAACTATTATATATTTTTTGTATTTTCAAGATTATGTAAAGATAAAAATAAGGTACTATTTTTGTATAATTCTTATTTAAATTTATGAACGATACGTAAGCTAAAATATTTTCTGTAATTTTCCATTTTTATGATGAAAATAAAGGAAAGAAGTCAAAAATGGCTGAAATAGCTATATTAGGTCTACATTAAATATTTACATGCTAAAATATAAAAAATCTTGGGGAGGGTCAAAAATCACATGTCTACACAACATATTCGTATGATGATTTTGGACTAGGGCGTATGTCCGGATCGGGTTCTGGATGACCCGGAAGCGTTTCGGTGCCTATTGTGGTAATTAGCATTTTGGAAAAATTTCATAAATTTGGGTTGGAGTGCATTTCAATGTTATCAATGTCCGTTTGGGATTCCGAGTCTGGGAATAGCGCTGTATGGTGATTCTGGTATTGGGAGAGCGTCCGAAAGCGGATTCGGAGGTCCGTAGGTCATTTTAGAGTCATTTGGCTAAAGTTAGTAATTTGAAGGTTTTTGAGAAGTTTGACCGAAAGTGGACTTTTTGATATCAGGGTCAGATTCCGATTTTGGAAGTTGGAGTAGGTCCGTAATGTCGAATATGACTTGTGTGCAAAATTTAAGTTCGATCGGACGAGATTTGATAGGTTTCGGCATCGAATGTTGAAGTTTGAAGTTTTAAAGTTCATTAAGCTTGAATTGGGTTATGATTCGTGATTTCGATGTTGTTTGATGGGAATTGGAGGCTCGACTAGGTTCGTATTGTGTTTTAGGACATGTTGGTATAATTGGATGAGGTCCCGGGGGGGG
>NW_017670360.1:16973-25461 GCF_001879085.1 Nicotiana attenuata
GGGGGGGGGCTCGGGTGGATTTCGGGTGATTAACGGATCGAATCTGGAGTTAGAAGATGGATTGAGCAGCTGCCTTCTGGTGTAACCGCACCTACAAGACTTGGGCCGCAGGTGCGGGGCCGCAGAAGCGACTCTATGAATTGCAGAAGCGGTTTTGGCTGGAGTGTTGGCACCGCAGATGCGGTCATCTCGCCGCAGAAGTGAGACCGCACCTGCGGAAGGGAAAATGCAGAAGCGGAAATAAGGTGGAAGCCCTGGACCGCAGAAGCGGTATTTTGTCCGCACCTGTGGAACCGTAGAAGAAGTCAAGTGACCGCAGGTGCGAAGAATCGCTGGGCAGTGTGTTTATTTAAAAGACGGGTTTTGGCTCATTTCATCTCAGATCTTTCATGGGAGTCGATTTTTGGAGTAACTTGGGAGTGTCATTTTCATCACCAAGCATGAGGTAAGTGGTTTATACTAGTTTTGAGTTAAATACATGATTATATATGGATTTGAACATGGAAATTAGCGGAGATTGTGGGGTTTTGGTAGAAAACTTAAAATTTGGTATTTTTGGATTTTGACCATGAATTTGGACATGGAATTGGAAATAAATTATATATTTGAGTTCGTGGGGTTATGGGTAAAGTTTATTTCCGTAAAATTTCGGAATTCGGGCACGTGGGCCTAAGGGTGATTTTATCGATTTTTCGAGCGGAGTTGGGAATTTGTTGTAAATTGAATTGTTATGAGTATTCGAGCGTATATTAATGGGTTTGCATAATTATTGGCTAGTTTCGGAGCGTCGAGCATCGCTTTTGAGTCGTCGAAAGGCCTTGGAAGCCGGTTACGGAACTCCGGAGCGAGGTAAGTCTCCTTTCTAACCTTGTAAGAGGGAATTAACCCCATAGGTGAACTAAATTATTATGTGCTTCTACTTGTGGAGGCTACGTACGCACGAGGTGACGAGAGTCCGTACGTAGCTACTAGTTATGCCTATATCCGGGTAGTTTTAGGCTCACATCATGCCTTGTTGATATTGTTATTGATTTATGCTCATTGTTGCCTTGAGAGGGAGCGAGATTGAGTTTGCTTATTAAATATTTTGAAAGGAGTTGAAATTTAAGAATTTAATATTTAATAGGTTTCATTTGAACTTCGTAATTTCGAAAGGAATTGAAGAATATTATAATAGCTTAAGAAATCTATGTATATCCGCGTCGTATGTATGTTTCGCGGGCGGGGTAATTTCCTTAAAAAGCTACAAGCTGAATTTCCCTCATTTTTAAAAAAATTAAGAAAGAGATATGATTTTAATGTTTAATTTATATTTGACCGTGTTGCAGGTATGACTCGCGAGCGGGGTAATTTCTTAAATTTATATTTGACCGCGTCGCATATGTGATTCGCGAGCGGGGACCGCGTCGCATGTATGATTCACGGGCGGAAAAATAGATGCATCTACGGTTCGTGCCGTTCGACCCTCGGTAGTGCACAATTTACATTTATATTGGATTGAGCCGAACGTCCTCAGTAGAAATTATGTGTGATAGTATAACTGGAAACCCTTTTTATAATTTGTATAAATCCATCGTTGAAAGGTCCTTTGTTTTAAATGAAGGAAGTGTTTTGGGGTTCCTTAATAATAATGATAGAATTGTTCAACTATCTTCTTGTTCTGTGTTTTGTTATTATCTCTACATATCATGTTAAATTAGAACCTCATATTATGATACTATTAGACCACTAGTAAGTGTCGAAGTTGACCCCTCGTCACTACTTCTTCGAGGTTATACTGGATGCTTAATGGGGACGCGTTGTTTTCGTACTCATACTACACTTGCTATGTATTTTTGTTGCACATGCATGTCTAATGGCCTAGTGGGCGAAGCGACATGGTTGATACGGAGACTTAGGTGAGCTGCATCTCTTGAGATGATCCGCAGCCAACAGAGTCTCCTTCAGAGTATTGGTATTTCCCATTCTGTCCAAATTGTATTCCGAACAACTATTGTATTTTACTTTATTCCTTAGTAAGCGCTCATGTACTTGTGACACCGGGTTTTGGGATGATTATGGGTTATTCAGTATTGAAATTGTTAAAACATTATTACTTGTTCTGTAAAGTCCATCTTTTGCTATTAAATTGAAGAAAAATCATGATTTCAAAAATACTAAAACGAGAACTGAATTGATTATTTAGTGTTGGCTTGCCTGATAGTGGTGTCCGGTGCCATCACGACTTTTAATAGAATTTGGGTTGTGATAGCATGATATCAGAGCACTAGATTCACTTAGGTCTCATGAGTCATGAGCAAGTCTATTAGAGTCTTGCGGATCGGTATGGAGACGTCTGTACTTATCTTCGAGAGGCTACATGTCTGTTAGGAGTACTTCCCTTCTTGATTCCTTATCGTGCGGTTTGATTCCTTTGAGGCTTATGTCTTTGTTTCTTTCCTACTCAATCTTATGCAACGTGAAGCGCTTATTATAAATCGGGAATGGAGAAAATGTAATGGTACTACAGATGTGGTGCGGGATGTTCCTCCCCGCGTATTTGATCGGGCTATTGTCGTCGCCTTGCGGAAGGTCGTTCTGTCATTTCAGCTCGTTATCAGTATTACCTAAGGTTTTGAGATTTGGCATTAATTGTTATGACGATTCGTGCGTTGTTATCGCACAATATTGGTGTAATGGTAAAGTGTTTGTCTATGCGTTGAAGCAGTGAATGACTTGGAAGGATGTTTACTCAATGCAAGATTCAGAGATTCAGAATTTTGTTTCCCGGCGGAGGAGAGGCAATCGGGCTATAAATGTTCAAGTTTGGTTTGATGGAGTAACGAGACTTGGTATTTTCGAGCGTGGTAGAATTTTCATCAGTGATGT
Source organism: Nicotiana attenuata (assembly GCF_001879085.1). Classification (NCBI taxonomy): domain Eukaryota; kingdom Viridiplantae; phylum Streptophyta; class Magnoliopsida; order Solanales; family Solanaceae; genus Nicotiana; species Nicotiana attenuata. Next base: position 19,842 of record NW_017670360.1, read on the forward strand.
GGTGTCATTGTCCCTACTGAATACGTTAAGTTCGCCTGTGTCATGGTTTTCTCCAACTTGCCTTTGGGGCAGAGTATTGTGAATAGTGCCGGAGAAGCAGCTATCACAGATCACGGTGTGTGGTGGTTCAGGAGCGAATCGGTGTTCCTGTTGTTGAGACTCGAGAAAGATGACCTTTGAAGGGGTTTAAAGTTAGTTGCGATCTATTGGTTCAAGTGCTACAGAAATAAATTTTCCTTTAAGGCAACAACTGGGTAGTGAAGGATGAGGAAGTACTTGTGGGGGGTGCCTTGCGGTGGTTAAATTTCTATAAGGTCAAGAGTGAGGAACCGGAGTCGAATGGTAGCTTAAAGGAGTGAGTTTGACCAAAGGGGGAGAGTGACAGAGTAGCACATGGGTTCTGTAGTAGGATGACTACACGCCATGAGAAGAGTTTAGAGTGATTTGGGATTTATAGTGGACAGTGACTAGGTCTACGGGCTTAACTTGGAATATTGGCTATGATATGGCAGGCGACCGGATGTGACAGAAAAGAGCTTGCTTGATATGAAGAATTCTACTGGCTATCCGGTAAGAGGTCGAATATGTGAATGTGTTAGTGATTCAGATTGTTCATGAAAGGTCAAACAAAAGGATTTCGAGGAGTTTGGTGAGTTGGTTGTGCAAGATCAAGTCGACGATGAAGAAAGAATCTTGGCGGGCTCCAGAGTTATGTAATGGGTGGTTCCAAGCTAAGTGGGAGACTCCCACCACCTACGATTTGGATTGCATGGTTATCTACTGGTGAATTTTCCGGTTAACAGCGTATTGGTGGATTATTACAGATAAGGGAGGAGAACATAAGTGGTAACTTGAGCAAATGGTTTGATAAATGTGTGCTATAATTGGCCTTATTGACTCATGTTTAGGCTTTTGGAAGATTCAGGATTTATGCTTCATACGAAGGTGATTTGCAAGGGAAGTGATTCAGTCAGGTACTTCATCGAGAGAGTGTTCATGTGCTAGAAAAGCCTTGGAGTTGATTATTATTAGGGATTAAGACATAATGGGTGTACCAGTTGAACACGTGATTATGCGCAAAAGGAGGGTATGAAATGGTTCGTGGGTTTTGAGACAATGTGGTCTTGAGAAATGGGGTCACTCAGGACGAGCAGATTGAGTTCGCTATGTTTTGAATGGAGCTATTATTATTCCTAAGGCAAGTCCAGGGTGAATTAGAAGAAGTCGGATCGGTTAGCAATGGTTGAACCGGCATGATAGTGGCAATGATCAGCTCCTTTAGCGTGTTGAGTTACTCATGTGATTTGTGACGGTACGTGCGAGGTTTGACTGTCGCCGTAACTGATCTTATTTGGAGGCTCTCGAGTATTATGGCATGTTACGTGCAGATGGATCCCGGAAGGGTTATGGTGGTTTAGACCACTACTTGAGGTTGATATTTTCTGCGGATATGAGGATTCAGTCGTGTTGTAATGGTTCTCTTGGAACGAGTTAATTAAAAGGTTTCTATATGATGAAGTGTTTACCCTATTAGTAGTTCGGAAGTTAAGATGAAATTCTTGTACTCTTGCGCATTGGCATGATTATGTGCAGTGACCGGCATGGTATTCGGAAGTTGCGAATCAAGGTTGCAGTTTGGTATCGACAAGAACGTCAAAAGCTCGAATGAGCAGGAAAGGATTCAAATGGTTAGAGTAAGCTGGTATTGTCATTGGCGTCACCTGAGATCGGTGTACTGTGTAAGAGGCTTTGAGTACTGATTTCGGATTTTTTTATTTTCTTTACAGCAGTTCTGCGGCCGGTGGTATGGATGTGCAGACTTGTTATCTGGTGTGGAAGGTCGTGGGAGAACGTCCCACGGGAAGATTGTATAAGTGTGACCTGTAGTCACTTGATTGATCGAAGATTGGAACCAAGTATGGAGATTGCGGTACTATTGTTCATATGAGAATTTATGCTTGATGGGCGCTCAATTCATTTGGTTGTGGACTGTGGAGGTTTGTTCCGGATATGATGGTTGTTCTTGTGTGTTATGTGAATAAGGGTTATTATGAACCCTTGAAGGTTATTAGACTAGTACGGTGCGATCTTAATCGGCTTGAGGTCGTGGGTGGATCTAGATATGAACGTGGGCTCTATATCGGGCCGGAGGTGTTCATTTCAGCATAGCGCTCCTTGTGGAGGAGTATTCGGATGTTGGATGTTAATTCGTCGCCGGCTACTTCATGTAATACTATATTGTGTCGTGTGAGTTGTGAAACGGCTTGTTAATTTCATATGTGTTAAGGTTCCTCAATATTGTTATGTGAGCAGGATGGCTCTCGAGATGCAGATCATATATCACACCATAGTTGTGCTTGAGTTTTGTAGCGTATGGCACTATTTGTCTCCCCAGGGATGGTATTATGCACTTGGCGTGCTTGTGGCCAATATTCGGGTATTTCGTAGTTATGAGCGTTCTAGCTCGGTAAGTTTCTTCTTATGTAGATTTTGTGTATGGATCGGGTGGCGTGCCGCCACGGATATATTGTTTGGATCGGGTTGCACGCCGCAACAGTGTGATGTTGGGTACAGTCCCCTATAGCTATTTTTGTGTGTTTTGTTTTCCATTTTTTGAGGAAGGTTCATGACACCTTTTCGATTGTCTAATTAGTTACGCAAGTTGAATAATCCTTTCTAGAGTTTATTTTCCTTATGTATCACATTCGGGTTTGTATCTTATTGGCACATTGTGGCATCATATGAGACTTTTGGCAGTGCCTGGGGTGGCTTATCGCCTGGCAGCATATACTAGGTGAGATGAGATTATTGGATATGGGATCTGTGCGATCGGATTATATAAAGTATATTAAAGAGCAAACATCGTTATTTGGTTCATAATGAGGTAATAGTTCCTTTCAGGTGAATGGGCTCAATGATTTGTTGACTCAGCAGTTGGTTATGAGTTTCTACACACCTCTTCATCGTGGCAGTGTTGCAAGAGTTGGAACATGACTTATATGTTTCATGAGGTGTGTTGTGAGAATACGATTTGCAGATTTTTGGCTATTATTATCAGAGGATGTTATTATGGTCATGTGGGTTATGCAATGCATAGTGTGGATTTAGCAAAGGTATGCAATCATGTATTGGTGCATCATGTAGTGATTGATGCAGTGTTCGTATGATGGAAACAGGCCTCGTAGAGAATTCCGGATGTTAGAATTTGGCTCTAAGGCTAATTTGACTAAGCAAAATAGGAATCTTCAGACTGGCTCGATCTAGTGTGCTCAATTGGGTTATGGTAGCACGGGTAGGTGCACGAGGTGTTAAACAATGATTTCAGACAACTCCAGAGCAGTTCTTAGCACGTTCGAGGACGAAGTATGTTCAAGACGGAGAGAATGTAACGACCCGACTGGCCGTTTTGAGCTCTAGCATGTCGTTCGACGGTTTGAGGCCATGAGCAGCTACACTTAAGGTATTATGACTTGTACGCGTGGTCGGAACTGGAATTTCGGAAGTTTAGAGTTGATTTGGAAAGAGAATTCTCATTTTGGAAGCTTAAAGTTGGAAGAAACCGACTAAGGGTTGATTTTGAGTAAACGACCTCGGAGTCAGGATTTGAGGGTTTCAACAGGTTCGTATGATAATTTTGGACTTGGGCGTATGTCCGGATCAGATTTTGGATGACCCGGGAGCGTTCGGCGCCTATTTGGAAGTTAGCATTTTGGAAGAATTTTATAAATTTGGGTTGGAGTGCATTTCAATGTTATCGATGTCCGTTTGGGATTCCGAGTCTGGGAATAGCACCGTATGGTAATTCTATTATTGGGAGCGCGTCCGGAAGCGGATTCGGAGGTCCGTAGGTCGTTTTGGAGTCATTTGGCTAGAGTTAGTAATTTGAAGTTTTTTGAGAAGTTTGACTGGAAGTGGACTTTTTGATATCGGGGTCGAATTCTGATTCCGGAAGTTGGAGTAGGTCTGTAATGTCGAATATGACTTATGTGCAAAATTTGAGGTCAATCGGATGAGATTTGATAGGTTTTGGCATCGAATGCTGAAGTTTGAAGTTCTAAAGTTCATTAAGCTTGAATTGGGTTATGATTCGTGATTTGGATGTTGTTTGATGGAAATTGGAGGCTCGGCTAGTTTCGTAATGTGTTTTGGGACGTGTTGGTATAATTGGATGAGGTCCGGGGGGCCTGGGGTCGATTCCGGGTGATTAACGGATCGAATTTGGTGTTAGAAGAAGTATTGAGCAGCTGCCTTCTGGTGTAACTGCACTTGCAAACTTGGGCCACAGGTGCTGGGCCGCAGAAGCGACCCTATGAATCGCAGAAGTGGTTTTGGCTGGGAGTGCTGGGACCGCAGATGTGGTCATCTCGCTGCAGAAGCGAGACCGCACCTACGGAAGGAAAAGTGCAAAAGCAGAAATGGGCTGGAAGCCCTAGACCGCAGGAGTGGTATTTTGTCCGCACCTGCGGAACCGCAGAAGCGGTCAAGTGACCGCAGGTGCGAAGAATCGCTGGGCAGTGTGTTTATTTAAAAGACGAGTTTTGGCTCATTTCATCTCAAATCTTTCATGGGAGCCTATTTTTGGAGCAACTTGGGAGTGCCATTTTCATCACCAAGCATGAGGTAAGTGGTTTATTCTATTTTTGAGTTAAATACATGATTATATATGGATTTGAACATGGAAATTAGTGGAGATTGTGGGGTTTTGGTAGAAAACCTAAAATTTGGTATTTTTGGATTTTGACCACGAATTTGGGCATGGAATTGGAAAAAAATTATATATTTGAGTTCGTGGGATTATGGGTAAAGTTTATCTTCATAAATTTCAGAATCCGGACACGTGGGCTCGAGGGTAATTTTATCGATTTTCCGAGCGGAGTTGGGAATTTGTTATAAATTGAATTGTTATGATTATTCGAGCGTATATTAATGGGTTTGCATAATTATTGGCTAGTTTCAGAGCGCCGAGCATCGGTTTGAGTCGTTAGAAGGGCTTGGAAGCCGGTTATGGAACTCCGGAGCGAGGTAAGTCTCCTTTCTAACCTTGTAAGAGGGAATTAACCCCATAGGTGAACTAGATTATTGTGTGCTTCTACTTATGGGGCCTACGTATGCACGAGGTGACGAGAGTCCGTACGTAAGTGCTAGTTATGCCGATGCCCGGGTAGTTTTAGGCTCACATCATGCCTTGTTGATATTGTTATTGATTTATGCTCATTGTTGCCTTGAGAGGGAGCGAGATTGAGTTTGCTTATTAAATATTTTGAAAGGAGTTGAATTTAAGAATTTAATATTTAAAAGGTTTCATTTGAACTTCGTAATTTTGAAAGGAATTGAGGAATATTATAATAGCTTAAGAAATCTATGTGTATCCGCATCGCATGTATGTTTCGCGGGCGGCGTAATTTCCTTAAAAAGCTACAAGCTGAATTTCCCTCATTTTGAAAAGAATAAAGAGATATGATTTTAATGTTAAATTTATATATGATCGCGTCGCAGGTAAGATTCGGGGGCGGGGGGGGGGTGGGGGGGGTGGGGTGGGTGGTGGTGGTGGTGGTGGTGGTGGTGTATTATTAATTATATTCGCGCGCGCATGTATGTATCGACAACGTAAGAAATAGAT
>NW_017670360.1:25481-116788 GCF_001879085.1 Nicotiana attenuata
TGGTGGTGGTGGTGGTGGTGGTGGTAATTTCTTAAATTTATATTTGACCGCGCCGCATGTATGATTCGCAAACGTGAAAATAGATGCATCTATGATTCGCGTCGTTCGACCTTCGGCAGTACACAATTTACATTTATGTTGGATCGAGCCGAACGTCCTCGGTGAAAATTATGTGTGGTAGTATAATTGGAACCCTTTTTTATAATTTGTATAAATCCATCGTTGAAATATCCTTTGTTTTAAATGAAGGAAGTGTTTTGGGGTTCCTTAATAATAATGAAAGAATTGTTTAGCTATCTTCTTGTTCTGAGTTTTGTTGTTATCTCTACATATCATGTTAAATTAGAACCTCATATTATGATATTATTGTACCACTAGTAAGTGTCGAAGTCGACCCCTCGTCGCTTCTTCTTCGAGGTTAGACTGGATACTTACTGGATACGCGTTGTTTTCCTACTCATTCTACACTTGGTATGCATTTTTGTTGCACAGGCACATGCACGTCTAGTGGCCTAGTGGGCGCAGTAGCATGGTTGATACAGAGACTTAGGTGAGCTACATCTCTCGAGACGATCCGCAGCCAACAGAGTCTCCTTCAGAGTATTGATATTTCCCATTCTGTCCAAATTGTATTCCAGACAGTTATTGTATTTTATTTTATTCGTTAGTAAACACTCATGCACTTCTGACACCGGGTTTTGGGATGACTATTAGTTATTCAGTATTGAAATTGTTAAAACATTATTACTTATTTTGTAAAGTCCATCTTTTTATGTTAAATTGAAGAAACATCATGATTTCAAAAATACTAAAACGAGAACTGAATTGATTATTTTGGTGTTGGCTTGCCTGACAGTGGTATCCGACGTCATCATGAGCTTTAATGGAATTTGGGTCGTGACATTATTTTTTTGGGATCCCTTCAAAGGGAATATGTGACCCCTTTTAAAGATGTTAATTAGGATTTCGGGTAGAGTAGTCTCCAAGAAACCCTAGTAAACTCCTAAGGTTTCAAGAGTCGTCTTTTAGTTTCTTGAAGTTAGGATTTAACCCAAATTTCGTATGGGCTTGATCCATTAAATTTTGATGTCTATAAATATCCCCTACTTCAAGTTTACGGGGTGTAGGCTTGCTGAAACTTGAAGACAGACTTAAAGTACCCTACCATCGCAGCAGATGATTTTGAAGCATGTGATTTTTAATTTACAGAAAGAAGAGATGAAGAGCAGAACTGGTCTCACTAGGCGTGCCAATCTATTTGCAATAAGTTATTTTAGTACGGAAAATAAACTACAATAAAAATATGAAAAGAAGAGATTTTATTGATAAATGTTCGTGAGTGCAGTTCTATGTATCTCTCGATTCTTCTCTCTTGGTTATCTCAGTGATTCGAAGGCTGGAGCAGCGTGTTTCTAGTACGGGCTTGATCTGTTAAAATTTTGATGTATACAACAATTAAAACAATATCATGAATAAATTATTTGATTTTTATATGGTAAAATTTAATTGATTTTGATGTCTTAAATATTAGGACTTTCTATGTAGTATTAACTATATAATAAGCAAAGATTCTGATGTACGACGAAGGGTAATTTAGTAAATATAACTTTCTTTTAAGGGTAATTAGGTAGTTCTTTGCTATTCCAGGTGTACAACTTTAGATGAACGTGTTTTAACAAGTTTGACAGCTAGCTTCCAATGTTTTCTTCTCTTTCCTGTGCATCGTCGTTTTCTTTTCTTCTCTCTTTCATTGTCTTTCTCTATTTTAATCTAAATCTATGTATTTTTCCTTTTGCCACTTGTGATCTTCTCTCTCAAATTACATCAGTTTTTTTCATGTCTGGCCTTCAAGTTTTCTCTATTAAACAACTATGGTGGCTAAGAAAATAAAATTATGTGAAGCTCTGGGCCCTTACTCTTGTAAACGAGAAGAAGAACCCATTCGCTTGAGGATCCACCATTCTTGTTTTCTCCGATGTGCGACAATCAGATTTGTTCCTCTTTTGTTGTATTTTCACAGGTTGACTGTTGCATTGTTTAGCTTACTGTGCTTTATGTGAATTGGTTTGTCAATTAATTTCTTCCATAGTTAATCAACATAGAATTGATGTACACATTAACATCTTAAATCTACGGTGTATAGTGAATATCTTTGAGTTTTGCTCCTTTGTTCCTTATTTCCTTTATTATGAGAGTTTTATGGATTTTGTTTGTTTTTTCTATTCTTTAGATCTTTTTTTGACCGGATTTTATTACATGCATTTTAGTATTTATACATGATTTAGACATACAGAGATATACATTTAGAGTTCGATTGGTAGCTGGTTAGAAGAAAGGTTATTCATGTATAAGGGGTAACATAACTTATACCATGTTTGGTAGGCAATCGTTATTTTGTATAAAATTCTGCATAACTAATACCATGTTTGGTTGACATTTTTCAATTATGCATAAATAATACATGTATAAGTTATGAGTCAATCTGTGTATTATTTTATGCAGGGTAGAAGATGGAATAACTAATACATGTATTAGTAATACATGGATAAAATACTGAAATGACAAATTTACCCCTGTCACTTTACACATAAGGCTTCCTTATTTCTCTGCCAACCCGTCAACAGGTTTCACTTGCTTTCACTTGCCAACTATATACCTTGTCTTCTCTCATTTTTTTAAAGAACAAACTAGCAAAAGCAAACTGGAGAAGCCACTAGAAAATGGAAATACCAAAACTAAGAAGTGAAAATCAAATATGTCTAAACTTCACATAGTTCAGTAGTATGACGAAGAAGTGAAAGTAACACCCAAAGTTCCTAACTAAATTGTTTCCTACATAAATGGAAAGAGAGAAAAAACAATGCAAAAGAAGGCCAGGGGTATAGTTGTAAACAAGCATTTTACTTTAAAATTTATATAATGTACATTAATTTCTAATACAACAAACCAAACATTCAAAAAAATAATCTCTGCATAACTAATCCCTGCATAACTAATCCCTGCATAACTAATACATGTATAACTAATACCTGCATAACTCTAACCGGCAACCAAACGACCCCTTAGGGGCATGGTCCGTGTGCATTATTACTTCTGTCTTTGTCAATTAAGATAACATTTTGAGGGTGATATCTTTGTGATTTAAAATTTATAACAAATACAAATATTGAGCTTAGTCCTGACAGTAAAAGAAAAAATATTTCTTTTTCAATCAACCTGAAAGAATTTTTTTTTGTGCCAGATTACCGGGTTATGATTTGTTTGATTGAGGCAGAGGGTAGCTTGAAATAAGAAGGATAATGAGAGATGAAATTATTGAACTGGTAAGAAGGTAAATTAATTGCACACAAGTACGAAAATGTCTAAAAAATTATATCATGTTGCTGCACTCAGAGTTTACAATCTTGAATTTCGAAGATGGTTTTCCAGAATAGAGCAACATGGAACAACATGCTGATGAATCTCCTAAAAGTAAGAACTTATTCTACATCTTATAAACCGATTCAAAATCTGCTAACCTGCTCCATATATCTCAACTTAGACTATACAAAATATGTCCCCTCAACTAGAATTTGGTACCAATTTAATTCCTTTAACTCTTTTCTTGTTGAAAACTTAAAGAATTAAAAAGTATAATTTACATTCTGCATATATATATATATATATATATATATATATATATATATATATATATATATATCTATATATATATATATATATATATGTNATATATATAAATAAAACCCTTGAATTAAAAGGGTTGATTTCGGAAGAATTTATGCAGAATCAAAATTCCTCTGGGGAAAAATACACCTGAAGCCTTACTCGAAAAGACGCAAAGAGCAAAATTGCACAAATACTTATAGAAACCCTCACATTAATGGGTTGATTCCGAAATACAGATGCTTTTGGGAAAAAATACACCCAAGGACTTGTATAATCAGACGCAAACAGTAAAACTTGCGCAAAACACTTAAAAAAAGGAATGTAAAGTTAAAACTTGCAAATGAAAGGCGCAGAAAGACTCGTGCAAAAAAGATGTTTTATTTACAATAAACATGCCAAAAATAGCACAAGTACAAAAGTTGGGAAAAGAATGGAAAAGCTAAACTGATGCCTCTCTGGACCCGGAGGAAGAGAAGTGTCTGCCCCCAGGGGGAGTAGGTAAATCCGCCGATGGCTCAACATTTTGGCCTTCATCATTCGGGCCCTCAGCGTCATCATGTTCTGATTCCTGTTCAATTCCCGAGAACTCGAAACTGGAACCAGAAGGACAAGGAGCATCAGGCCCTGCCGGGAGGCCACTTTTAGCAGCTAACTCAAGCTCACGGGCCTTAGCGATTTCAGCATCAAAGTCAATGATACCGGCTTTGGCCTCTTCTAAGGTTTTCCTCCTCATGCTGTACATAGCGTAAGTTTCTCAACAACGGGGAAGCAGCTCGACACTTAAGTTCTTATATGAGTTGTCTGACCTCGACAGAAAGGTTTTCCCGGATGGATCTAATGGGCTTGAGGCTAACACCAAGATCACGGACAATAGAGATGAAAATTCAATTGTGCTCAAGGGTCTTCTTATAATTCTCCTCCAATCGGGCATATTTCACCCCCGCTGCAGCAAGCTCTTCAGTCTTGGAATTCAAGGCTTCCTCTAAATTTGTCAATCTTTCAGCGGAGGCAGATTCACGATTGGATGCAGCAAGAACGACATTATGAATTTCAATCCATTTGGCCTTAGCCTCTTCAAATTGAACTGTAACGGCCCGGTCGGTCGTTTTAAGAATTAACGCCCCCATCCCCTATTAACTGCTTTCCCCGTGTTTGTTTCTGCTATTATGAGTTGCCGGGAGAAATTTTCGGAGAGTTTTGTCATACTTAGTCCCTAAATAAGAGCTTAAGTTTTGGAAATTTGACCGTAGTCAGAACAGTATGAAGATGGCCTCGGAATGGGATTCCGATGGTTTCGTTAGCTCCGTTGGGTGATTTCGGGTTTAGGAGCGTGTTCGGATTGTGTTTTGGAGGTCTTTAGCTAATTTAGGCTTGAAATGCCGAAAGTTGAATTTTTGAAGTTTCCGGTTCGATAGAGAGATTTTGATCCGAGGGTCGGAATGGAATTCCGGAAGTTGGAGTAGCTCCGTAGGGTTGAATGTGGCGTGTGTGCAAAATTTCAGGTCATTCGGACGAGGTTTGATAGACTTTTTGATCGAAAGCGTATATTTTGAGTTTCTGAGGTTCTTAGGCTTGAATCCGATGTTAAATTGATGTTGTTTTAGGTGTTTTAAGGATTGGTATAAGTTTGGATAGTGGTATGTGACTTGTTCATGCTTTTGGTTGAGGTCCCGGGGGCCTCGGGGTGATTTCGGAGGGGTTGTCGGAAGGATTGGAAGTGGTTTGAAGCAGCCGAAGCTGCTGATCCCTGTCATAACCGCACCTGCGTGTGTGGGACCGCAGGTGCGGCGCCGCAGAAGTGGCTATGTGATCGCAGAAGCGAGACTCGCCAGGCTCCAGCAAAACTGCAGGTGCGACATTGTCAACGAACCTGCGAGACCGCAGGTGCGGTAAGGAAGCCGCAGTTGTGAAAACTTAGTTTTAATGAAATGTCGTAGATGCGACTTGTGTTCTACAGAAGCGGGACCGCATGTGCGGTCCCAGAGTCGCAGATGCGGATTTACTGGGTAGAAAATCAGAATTTCGAGGGTTTAGTTTCAAAAGTTAGAAAATTGATTTGGAGCTCGGGAGAGGGAGATTTTGAGAGATTTTTGAAGAAAAAATCAGTGGGTAACGATTCCTTACCCTTTCTAGTTGTATTCCACAAATCTACTGTTAGTTTTATCATTTAATTTCGGATTGGAGATAAAAATTGGGGAAAAATTGGAAGAAAGTTCTTAGACCTAGGATTCGGATTTTGATTGGGAATTTGACCTTGGATTTGGATAATTTTGGTATGCATGAACTCGTGAGAGTATGAGGATTCTGAAAATATAAATTTTACCCAATTCCGAGACGTGGGCCCGAGGGGCGTTTTGGTCATTTTGCCTAATTTCACGTATTAGCTTAGAATTTATTTGTAGAATCAGTTACTTGAAGTGTTATTTACATTATGCAATTGAATTGAATAGATTTGGGCCATTTGGAGTTGAATACTCGTGGCAAGAACGTGGTTTCGGGTTGATTTTGAGCCGGTTCGAGGTAAGTGGCTTGTCTAACCTTGTGTGAGGGGTAACTCCCCTTAGGATTTGGTATTATTGATGTTTGAAATGCCTTGTACGTAAGGTGACGAGTGCGTACTTGTGCTAATTGTTAAAAATCCGGTTTCCATTAAGTACTTAGAATTGTGTTTTCCTTTCCTGTTTATACTACTTGCAAGTTAAGCCCGTTGTTAGCTTAGGGAAGCATGTCTAATTGATTTAACTGCTTATTTGTTCTACCGCCCTATTTGAATTATGTGCATCATGCTAGGTTAGAAATACCTGCGTTACCTTGGTGTGAAATTTGATTGAATTGAGTATTCTTCTTGTTGCTGCTGAGTGTTTACTTTGGGACTACGGGACGGTATCCCAGGAGATCCCCCTGTATGTTTACTTTGGGACTAAGGATTTGTATTCCGGGAGACCCCCCTGCATTTTTACATTGGAACTACGGGATTGCACCCAGTAGATTCCCCCAATATTGAGTATTTATATTTGGGACTACGGATGTGGTATTCCGGTAGATCCCCGTGCATTTATGAGTTGGACTACGGGACTGCACCCGGGAGATCCACTGGATATTTATATTTGGGGACTACAGGACGGTATCCTGGGAGATCCCCCGGTTATTATCTCTACGTTGAGCTGTATTTGTTTTTCCGTGATTACTTTGTTTCTGTTAAAGTTGCTGTTGTTCTTTTATCGTGTGTTACCTTTTTACTGTTGCACTTAAGTATACTGTCTTATTCTACACTGCTATTACATCTTGTATTTCCTTTGACCTCAGTAGGGCCCTGACCTTCCTCGTCACTACCCGACCGAGGTTAGGCTTAGCACTTACTGAGTACCGCTGTGGTGTACTCATGCCCTTCCTGCGCATATTTTTCATGTGCAGATCCAGGTTCTTCGACTCAGCCCTACTATCCTTGAGGCGGAGTGATCCATTAGAGACTCGAGGTATGTCTGCCGCGTCCGCAGACCGAGGAGTCCCTTTCTATTCTTGCTCATAGTATTAGGCCTTCTGTATTTACTTTTGTTTAGACACTCTGGAGTTAGAACATAGTAGTTATTCCATAACTTGTGATTCCATGAGATTCCGGGTTTTGGGGAAATGTAGTTCATTATAAGAGTTTAATTTGTATTATTGCTGTAGTTTGGATAGTTTATTTCCGTTATTTCTTTTTCCGCAAATTTGTTAGGCTTACCTAGTCGTAGAGACTAGGTGCCATCACGACAGTTCACGGAGGGCGAACCGGGGTCGTGACATGAACCCTCAATGGGCAATCTCTTGGCTAAAAGGTTTCCGCTTGTTGCTCGCTTTGCTGCAAAGGAGCCTCCAATACAACAGCCTCAGTGGCTTTGGCTTCCAGTTTTGAGAGGCGAGCGGCACTTTGCTCCCGCTCTGCCAAAAGCTGATCCCGTGCGGAGGTAATTTCTTCCTTCTTATGAATCAGCCTCTGAAGGCCCTCGGAAGCAAGAAAGTTGGCCTACAAAGCAAGAAGGGAAAAACTCAGGATATGTTTACGCAAAAATAGAAGAAATAACAAAGAAAGTAAGGAATGTACCACTACGGCGTTGTGCATGGCATTGTTCAACAAGCACTCTCCCGAGAGAGCCTGAATCTTTTCCCAATCTTTCTCTGAAGCCAAAGGCTTTAGATAATTAGCAAGTTCCACCGGTCGGGATAACAAGTTGCATCCAGTAGAGACCGAAAGAGTAACGTTCCTCCTCCCTAGCAGATCTTCAGAGGGGGCAACATAGTTTTACCCCAATTCCCATGAACTAGGGACTGGGGAAAAGGAATACCTACTTCTTGGTTAGGTGCGGCTGGTGGAGATGATGTAGCAGTCTTTAATGGAAGAGCTGGGGAAGAGGGAGATAAAGCTGACGGCGATGAAGGATGAGAAGCAGCCGCGACAAATGCAGTGCTGGTTGTTGGATGCTCTCCAACCGAACATGGCAAGGACCCGGTACTCAGCCTCGCAGTATCGGGTGCAGCAACTGGGGCCCGAAAATGGGAGTTGGCATTTTCTACCATATCAAATTCCCCCCAAAGTGCCGAGACATCGTCCTCGGTTAGTGTAACTAACTCAACAGATTGAGCATTCTGTTGAGTTAATGAGGATTATCGCTTTCTATGTAGGGAAGCTCCCTCATCACTAGCTTCTCCATCAACAGTAATCGTCACTGTGTCTATGACCGGCCCGGGAGGAGGGCTAGTCATCACAACTTCCGGAGACGGCTCGGGGGCAATAGTCTTCTCCCTCTTATTCTTTCCCTCGACCGCGGAGGAACGCCTTCTTTTTGGTTTCTTGTTCTCCTGTTCGAGTGAGCGCCTCCTGAATCAGCCTCGCTGCATCAGCAAGGTCAGCCAAAACATCCTCCTCGAAGACATCAACTGAGCATGCAGGTAGACCTGGTTTCAGAGAAAAGAAAGAAAAGATCAATCAACTTCTTCACATAAAAAGCTAAAACAAGATGAGTCTGAGTTACCATGATTTTTGGCCTTCCACCCGTATCTGAGGGCCAGTTCTTTCCACGGGCGGGTTTCGGGCATAGTAACTTCCAAGATTTTCTGGACTCACTAGTCCAAGCCTTCAACCACAGGTGGAACCCATCGAGTTGCAGAAACATGCAACAGATGGAGGATCAATACGGATATGTAAGAAGCCCTAATAAAAGAAATATGAAATAGTAAACAAGAATCTTACGAGTCCGATTCCACGCTTCCGGAAAGGATGAAGTCGTTGCCGGAATGATGTCATTGGTGGAAACTGCAACAAATCGTTCCATCCACCCACGGTCGTTGTCGTCATCCATGCTAGATAACAGGGCATGGTGGCCATGTTTGCTGAAAATTATCATTCCCCGCGGAAGATTTGGGGGAATAGAGATTCATCACATGAGCTAAATATAGATCCTCTCCCGTCTCTTCGCACAAGCACCGAAGGCAAGCAATCATCTTCCACATAGAATGATTTACTTGTGCCAAACACACCTGGTAGTGGAGGCAAAACTCCCTAATGACGCAATCAAGCTCTCTACTCAAAGAGAACACACCCAAAGTGAAGGGATGCGTGTAAAAATATGTAAAATCATCCTTGGGTAGGGTCACTCGCTCTGTTAGATCAGGAGCAACAATGTCCAAATCATGGTAGCGATAGTCTTCCTTCACAACAGAAATACTGGAAAGACGGATGGAAGAAGGGTATCTGCCAACAGCTCACGTGCGAGGGAGAGACGAAGGAAATTTCTCTTTGAAGTCTTTTGTTGTAACAAGATATCTAGGAATGATAGAATCCACCATTGGAGGATCAGCGTCCCCGACTTTGCTCTTGCCCTTTGAAGAGCTGACGTTCTTTGAAGAATGAGCCATTTGGATGAAAGAAAAACTTTTACGTTTAAAGAGAGTTAAAGAAAGGTTAATTAGCAATAAAGAAGATTTTGAAAATATTGGAAAATTATGGAGGGGAGAAGGTTGATGCGTACAGTAAAAGTTTTGGCGGCTAAATTCATGGCCATGACTACCTCGATAACCGGCAAAAGCTATCTTGAATCATGTGATGGTGCGTGTTCGGGGCATTAAATGCGAAGAGACGTGCATCTAATCAATCGTCAGAAACCTTAAGAGGTTATCGTAGTAATTTCCGCCAAAAGAGTGTTTCTACCAACTTCCTGATGACACAAATCTATGTCACCGAAAAGCAGGGGGACTCACTATATAGGGTAAAATATGCTCCAGGTGGCCGCTTAAAAGAATAACACGTGGAGCCGAAGGCAATTATCCCATTTGGCACCGTGGGGAATGAGACTCATAAAGAGGCAATAAATACCTTCCGCCCGGTGGCATTAATGAAGAATATTCCATGACATTAAGTGCACTGCCCGTTACAAAGAATTTATCATTTATGGTCACAGTTACATCTTCATCAATGGCCCTCATAATTGACATTAAAGAAGGGCACGATCCTAGGACCTTGTTCCCTAGACATAACTATAAATAGTGAGCTATGTTATCATTGTGAGGAGAGGATTTTTCTGGCAAACTGACACTATAATCAATTCAAAGCTCTATACAATTTTATCTTCTTGTTTTTGTTTTTATTATTGTTGCACCCGAAGGCCTCGCTACCAGAATTTTTATTTCTGTTATTTTGTCTTCATATCAAGGCTAAGTATTACACACTTCCTCAATTATCTTATTATTTCAGGATCGAATTAATTCACTTGTCCAAAAACCACGTATAAATTCAATTGTACTATTTTACGGGTAAATAATTTTGTCTAACGTAAAATTTATTTTAAAGGGTAAAAATGCTGACATTTCCTAAGGAACTTCGTACTTTTAATATAGATAGGTAGATAGATTAATTAATTAAGCACTTAATTCTGAAGGTTAAATAGCAATTTTGGTCCCTCTGTTATTGCATAATTCCTGTTTCGATCCCCGTATTAATCAACCATGAATAGTAACCTTCAACTAATCCAAGCATGCAATTTTAATCCTTGACACCACACTGATACAAATAAGATAAGGAAGGGATAAATCTCTTCCTTCTATTCTCCAAACTCAAAATTCATTATTTAAACAAGTAGGATTTTATGGCTTCTTTGGATTTATTACCGCTTCTTCGTCAACTTCAAATGTATTTTCTCTCAAATTCACATTTTAAGATCTCTTTCTAGGAAATTTTAATGACAGAAGCAGCTTTCACTAAACATTGTTGGACTTTAAGCCATTGGGCTTTAAAGTAGAAGAAGTGTGAATTGGAAATGGAGGGAAATAAAATGGAGGAAAATCGAAAATTTGAAGAAGTGAACTTTTGTCTTGCACTTTGTCCCTCATTGGTGAGGGACAACCACATTTGTGTGCTTATATATAGAATCACTTCTTAAAACTCTTAAAAGGAGTTGAAGAGAATTAACCCTCGCACTGTCGTCGTCGCTTGCTCGGCTTCGGCTTCGGCTTCGACTTTTCGGATTTGGATTTGGATTTGTCAAATGATCGATCGATAAGATTATTTTTGGACAAAATTTATTTAATTATTTAATAATTAATTAAATGCCAAATCACTGCTGAAAATACGCCAGAACCTTGCTGAAGGTTCAGAGGGCCTCTCTGGCCGCGGTTCTGAGGCAAGGCTCCATTTTCTACACACGAAAAACACTCCAGAACTTCTTTCTTTCTGAATATACTGCATCCTAATTCACAGTCTCTCTCTCTCAAATTCGTAAGTGTGATTTTGCTCCGTTCTTTGAGTTCGTTGGTATCCTGCAGTTTGTATTGCCACTGTTGCAGGAAGGTTTATTCCGTTTTATCCTGGGAGGATTTAATCCATTACCTTGGCAACATGTGAGGGGGTTAAAATTCCTTAAGGACACACAAGAAAATTGTGGACTCGGAATATTTCTTAAACTCTTTTGTTTTTCCAGTTTCTTTTATTTTTCTAACAGTTTTTTCTGATTTTTGGTTTAACACAGTAACGCTCACAAGCTTAAGGAATTTTATACTAACGTTTCTGTGTTGAAACATATATTAAACTGTTATTCATATTTTGTATACTGTTTTGGAGACTAAAGCCTTGTTGCTTTCTACTCCAATAATTCTTTCTGTCCGGTTTAAAGTACATAAAAACTTTGCCAGAATAATAAACGTACGGGTTTGAAGTATTTAAAAACTTCACCATTGTTACGTGTTGTATGTTTGGTTGATATTCAGTTTGAAGATATCAAAACTTCACTGATTTAACAAAGTTCTGTATTGTTTTCAACTTTACAGAAATATGACGAATGAAAACCAAACTAATGGAAGTGTTGCGGGAACGGGTGCTACTGTTACGAGTGATGCTGCCTCGTCAGGACGTTCTACTCCTGCTCATACTATGGCACCGGCAGAAAAACCCAGAAAGTTTTCCGGTATTGACTTCAAACGCTGGCAAATGAAGATGCTCTTCTATCTTACTACGTTGAGTTTGCAACGTTTCATCAAGGAGGATCCTCTGGTCATGGCTGAAAATACTCCGGATGATGAACGACTTGTTGTAACTGAAGCATGGAAACATTCTGATTTCCTGTGCAAAAATTACATTTTGAGTTGTTTGGAAGATGGCTTGTACAATGTCTATAGTGTCATGGAAACTTCAAAAGCGTTATGGAATGCGCTTGAGAAGAAGTACAAGACTGAGGATGCCGGACTTAAGAAGTTCGTGGCTGCAAGGTTCTTGGATTTCAAGATGATTGACACTAGGTCGGTCATAACTCAAGTCTAAGAACTACAAGTCATTGTACATGACCTCCTTGCTGAAGGTATGACCCAAATCAATAATTTTATTAATAAGATTTATCTTGTTATTAATAATGAATTTGTTATTGAAGGTATGGTCATAAATGAGGCCTTTCAAGTCGCTGCTTTCATTGAGAAGTTACCTCCGCTGTGGAAGGATTTTAAGAACTATCTTAAACACAAACGGAAGGAAATGACACTAGAAGACTTGATTGTTCGTTTGAGGATAGAAGAGGACAACAAAAATGCTGAAAAGAAGTCACGTGGACACTCGACAATAATGGGGGCAAACATTGTTGAGGAGGCACCACAAAATAAGAAGAGGAAGAAAGCTTCTGGACCAAAGAATTACCCAAGTAAGAAGAAGTTCAAGGGTAATTGCCACAACTGTGGAAAATCTGGGCGTAAGGCAGTGGATTGTCGTGCGCCAAAGAATGGTAAGAAGAAAAAGAATCAAGCCAACATGGTTGAAGATGAAATGGAAGACTTGTGTGCCATGTTGTCTGAATGCAACTTGGTAGGAAATCCGAAAGAATGGTGGATAGATTCTGGCGCCACCCGCCATGTTTGTGCTAACAAGGAGTTATTTTCTTCTTATGCCCCCGCAGGTCCCGACGAGACAATCTTCATGGGAAATTCATCTACGGCCAAAATTGAAGGAGTTGGCAAGATTGCGTTGAAGATGACGTCGGGAAAAATAGTGACTCTAAACCAAGTCCTCCATGTTCCAGAAATTCGCAAGAAAATTGTGGACTCGGAATATTTCTTAAACTCTTCTGTTTTTCCAGTTTCTTTTATTTTTCTAACAGTTTTTTCTGATTTTTGGTTTAACACAGTAACGCTCACAAACATTGTCGTCGTCGGTATTGTAGCATATGTGATCTTCGAATTGGGATTCAGTCAATACTTTTTGGTCCAGTTTTTCTCAATAGACTAGCTTGTATGATAGTACTACGTGTGTTTCCAAGCATTTAAAAGCCAAGATCCTCGTGGCAATTGTAATCCATTTTGTATTATTTTAAACCAAACAGTTGTTGTTTTTTTTATCTAATTAGATAAGAGGTGTGAATGGAAAATGGAGGGAAAAGATTTGGAGGGTAACGAAAAGTTTGAAATTATTTCCTTTACTAATGTACTTTATCCCTCATCGGAAAATGAAAAGAAAATTTTTGTGCTTATATAGAGAAGCACATCTTCTAGCTCTTAAAGAGTTAAGAAGAAGTGGTGCCTTGCGCCATCGTCGTCGTTGCTCGGCTTCGAATGATCAATTGATATAACTGATTGATAATTTCTTGGACCAAATTTATTTTCCATTTTCCGATATATATTTCTTTTCTGATATTTTTTTTGCGAAATTTTGATTTAAAATTCACAGTTCCCAATGGTCGGTTTAAAATTCGCGACCAGACTTTTACCGAAATGGTACCTCATATGAACAGGTACCTTTGCACTTATTCAACCCAGACTGTTTAACTATAAATTCAGAGATTTTGCCTCATTTTTTAGTATCGAAAATATGCATACTCTCCCCGTTCTCTTATGCATTTCTTCAAAGCAAAATCGTAAGCATCAGTGTGGTTTACTGCCGTTTGTTGAGTTCGAAGGAGTTCTGTAATTTTCATTTCCACAATTACAGAATAATTTTTCCGTTCTATCTTGGGAGGAATTAATCTAACAACCGTGAGCAACAGTGAGGGGATTAAATTCCTTAAGGAAACACAGTTTTCTGTCAGGCTTGGAATGTTATTCATTTGATTTAGTTTCTGTCTTCTGTTTCTCTTTTCATTTTATTTTTGCAGAAATTATATTTTTGAATACAGATAATAATAAGCTTAAGGAATTTAATTTTTTATATTTTGTGTTCATCTTACTTTCTGCTTTGGTAGATTAAAATCCTAGCGATTTTCTACTCCCATTTTGGAGATTGAAATCTTCGGATTTTCTACTCCAGTTTGAGATTAAAGTCTTTTTGATTTCTACTCTATCCGAGATTAAAATCCTTGTGTTTTTTTACCCTGTTGTTTGTATTTGGTTGAAAGATATAAAAATTTTACCGACTTACCAATTTTGGTTGTGTCAATTTCTTTTACAGAAAAATGACAACAAGTACGGAACAACAGAATGGTTCTGTTGGACTGCTACTGCTATAATGGCTACTGCGTCTTCAAGTCGCACAACACTTGCACCGGCGATGGCACTGGCAGAAAAGCCTGGAAATTTTTTCGGCGTGGACTTTAAGCATTGGCAGCAAAAAATGTTCTTCTACCTGACGACACTTAGTTTACAACGCTTTATCAGCGAGGACATTCCAGTTCTGGGAGAGGAAACTCCTGATAATGAGCGATTTGTGGTCACGGAGGCATGGAAGCTGTGAGCACGTGATTTTTGCCCTATATGAATTACTCCCATAAATTCAAGAAAATAAAATTTTCCCATTATTTGCAATTTTATAGATTTTTTGTAGAAATTTTATTAATTATTTGCATTTTTGTGCATTTTTAGTTTCCATTAAAAATTAAAAATACCAAAAATATCATGTATTGCATTTAGGATTTATTTTTATATTTTTAGGTTAATTAGTAAATTAGTTTCTTTATTAAAAATAAAAATCACAAAAATTGGCTTACTTTTGCATTGTTTAGCCTTCTAATTTTAAATTTGTAATTTCCCTTTAATTTAGGAGTAATTAAATTTTATAAATATTACAGCAGATAATTAGCTTAATTTTACAACCTAGACTAATTTTGGAGTTTAATAGAATTTTATTAATTGAAGAAAAAAAAGGGAAAAAGGAAAACGATTTTTGTAAAAGGGGTTTAATTTCATTTGGTCTGAATTTCAAATTGCCCAAACTTCCTCACCCCAAACCCCTCTGCCCAGGCCCAACAGCTACTGAGACCGCCCCGTCTCATACCAAAACGACCCCGTTTCAAGTGCGTGTCATCTCAACCGTTAGATTTTAATAATCCAACGGTCCGGAGCTGGTGCTTGGTTAATATACATATGTCCGAATTGGACCCCCCCAGTTCCGTCTTCCTCATTTCATCTCCCAATTTTTGAGAACCCAAACCCTAGCCGCCCCAAATTCCCAAACCCCCCACCGGCCGGCGGCGTAACCCAGTCAACCCCAAAATTACACCATGCAATCTTCACCCTCCCTTTCTCCCAAGTCCATCTTTTGTTTTCATTAAATCCCAGGCGAACTCATGTAATTTCGGATCTGAAACACCAAATAGGGCAAACCCTAATTTCCTTGTCCTTCTCTGAGTTCCGACTCGTTTTGACCTAAAACTTACGCTAGTCGATTGCTTTTAACGAGTGCAATCGATTGGCATTAGTGTTAGTTCATTCCGAGGTCGTTGGATTTTGACTGGCTCACCGGATTCTGACAAGCCTCGTCAAACGATGCCGTTCATCGAGTCACTCATCTGTTTCCGTATACTTTTCCCTTTTGATTGCATGTCCATTTCTTTTCTTCCCATATCAGTTGGCTTTTTGTTTGACCTAGTTCTGTTTTGAAAAATATATATTAATAGTCTACTGGGGTTAATTGCTGTGCTGAATTGCTGATTTACACTCTTCTGCTGTTGCTGATTTCCTCATCTTTCTTTTTCTTTTATTTTTGTCCCAGGTACTTCTTGGACCTCATTAACATGTGAAGTGCATTTTGAAGCCATGTAATCGATTTGGACACTTATGGATGAATGTGAACTTGCTGAATATTAGTCCATATTTTTTTTTCAAAGTCTATCCATGTTCTTCCTTATTAAATTAGCTTATTGCATGATTTAACTGTATTCGTTCATGCTGTTGACAGTATATTCTAGAGTGGTATTTGAACTTTAGCTTGTCATGTGGGTTTGGTTTGGTTAAATTCTTCCTGTCAAGCATATGGTCTGGACTGTTATAGTGGGGGTTTAATTTAGATGAGTAACCACCCTGTTGGGTTTTGATTGAATTGGTTCAAGTTAGTAGTGATGTTAAATCCAAGGTTAATTCTCGTCTTAATTTTGATGTTCTGAGTTTTGGTTTTAAATATCTGAATGAACTTAGTAGCTGCTGTACCATTGTAATACTTGATTCAAATGTCCAGAGTATCCCTACTGTTAGAATTACTACATGTATGAGCTCAACAGCAGCTAGTAATAATTTCAACTTTCAAATAGGTAGGGCCTGTAGTTCGTTAAGTGTACAATGTTTCAATTTTCTGCAGTTTGGATCTCTATTAGATAATGAGCATCTTTATTTACTTTGATGAAATTTGTTTAGTTTAATAGTGTTTGAGTTACTCAAGGTAGTAAATAACTAAAGGGCCTCAGAACAAAGTAGCCCAAAGGGCAAGGGGTGCTTAACCGCATCCCTTAACAAGGCCTGGCCTGATTAATTGGCCCAAATGAGATACCTGGCCCAAGTCAGGATCATGTGTCTCAAGCCCCCCTTCCTTTCTATTCTGGGTTCATTCCCAAAGCCCAATCCTCTCATCGTTTTTCAGTGGTTATGGCCATCCGATTTTAATGGCCCAAGGGACTAGCCTGCTGGTCCATCTCATTAAAATAACCCATAGCCCAAGATGTTTACGACTAACCACTCCTTTAAGTTCAAACCATTTGCAAATGCAAGCATCTTTAGGCCTAGTTAAATATGACTCTAAAAATGGAGTAAGGTGTGCCATTTAATTATATCACCCACGGCCCTCATAAATATCATAACTAGTTATTTAAAATTCGTAGAAAAGCCTTTAGGCGCGTTTAAAATACAATTGTGATTGTGTACACGTTCGCGTGACATAATTACGATTCTAAAAACCAATTTGGAGTATGCATTCGTGCAACTTCGATCAAACTTTCTTAATATAAAATGGTTGCTAATAGGGCGCTAACTTAATTTAGTTTGTATAGTTCGAGGTGCGCCATCCACAATTTAATCATACATGGCCCTCGTATTAATTCCAATTCCCTGATATAAAAATGAAAAATGTTCGTAGTTTGCTTTAGGCACGTTTAACATACTATCGTGGTTGTGGACACATTCGCGTGGCATCATTACGATTTCTAAAAACAAAACCAGAGTATGCATTCGCGCAACTTTGGCCAAACTTTTCTTAATAATAATAAAGCATTTTTAATTGTGGACGCGTTCACGTGACATGATTTTGACGCACCAAACAAATAGGTACACGTGCGCGTGACCTATTTCAAGATAATTTCTTAATTAAAATGGCAAATGCACATAGGTTCTAGAATAAGTAATTAAACAATTTAATCAAGCCAAGTATGATCAAAGTGACCGTGCTAGAACCACGGAACTCTGGAATGCCTAACACCTTCTCCCGGGTTAGCAAAATTCCTTACCCGAATTTCTGTGTTCGCGAACCATAATTAGAGTCAAACTTCCTCGATTCGGGATTTTAAGCCGGTGACTTGGGACACCATAAATTATCCCAAGACTTAAATTGGAAAAAACTCCCTTATATCCCCTTTTCGGAGGTAGAAAAAGGAGGTGTGACAGCTCTGGCGACTCCACTGGGGATCGAACCCAGAACTTCTGTTTCAGGGTTCAAGAATTCGAGCTTGTTAATACGATTATGCTCGGCTTTATTTATTGTTGATATTACTGTATTTTGTGAACCTGATGTGCTAATTGCTGTTATTTGCCATTTTTTTATTGCTTGAATTTTATTAAAATGCCTTCTTACGCCACCCCTCTGAGTCTTCTAAAATTTGGCGCACACGTTCGCGTGGCCCACTTTCTGTTAGAAGTCATACCAGTTAAGTACGAGGCATGGGCCAGCAAGAAGGCCGGGCAGACTTTAGTGCTCCCGGTACGTTCCCCCACCTCGGCTCGAGTTGTCCACTCGGGCAAACCCAGTCTAGAACACAACCCCAGGTTAAACCCTAGAAGAATATAACCTCATGCCGGATCCCTAGTAGGAACGTTTGTTTACATCACATGCATTTGACTTAGGGGACTCAACACTTGGGTTGGGTCCGTATAGGACAGGTGTATCCAAAATAACAGACCATCTTGATGCATCTTACGTGCTATGTGAACATTTATTTGTTTCGGCTTGCATGCTGACCGGTAGGAAAGGCAATCAGGGAAAAACCAAGAGTGGCGTAGAAAGGAAATAAACCCGGTATTTGAAAATATCCCAAAACTCTGCCAAATTTTTTTTTAGAAAAAGGGATTTGAAAAAGAAAAACAAAAGAAAAAAAAGAGAGTCTTTTCAAAATGAGTCACTCGTGTTTTCTTTTAAAATTATGTCAAGACTGCCCGAACTACGCAGGTCTGATTCCCACCGGATGTGGGATACATAGGCAACCTACATAGGGGTCGGCCTCTTTTTCAAAATTAACCAAATAAAGTGAAGTCGTAGGTAGGGATCTATGTCAAGAATGAGCCGACCTAGTTTCGGCGACGTTCTCGCCGAGATAGCCTTAGAATACCTTCAGTTGTTGAAGGGATATTTTCGTAGAGAACGAGCAAATTTGTCGATAAGGGGTCATTTTTCTAAGTATCTTCCCCCCGGCCTCAAAATTTGCTTGAAATTGCGAAGGGGCCATATTTACGAAAGCAGCCACTTTGTGTAAAAAGGGGAAAGGGTCATTTTCTTTAAGAAGTCGAAACCTGTTTCCTCAAAAGTCTGTCAGAGTCAACCCTAACCCTAACCATTCGCAGGTACCAAGATGAACATTGTCCAGGACCCGAAACTACTAGTCATAGAGCAAGCTCAGTTGCAGTTGCGCATGTGGTGGTATGATTTGGATGGGGATAGTCAAGACTGGGTGAAAGAGCAGTTGGGTGCTCTCATTGATCTATTGGAAATCAAACCACAGGAAGATTTGATCAAAGCTTTGGTAACCTTCTGGGATCCTGTGCATAACGTCTTTCGCTTCTCAGATTTTGAACTCAGCTCTACACTGGAAGAAATAGCTGGGTACATCCTTTTTGGCCGGGACTTGAGGAAACAACAGTTGATATTCTCGAGAGCCCCATCAGTGCACAAATTCTTTGATCTTCTTAATATCAGCAAACAAATGAAGAAGGCTCATGTGGACAATGGGTGCTGTTCCTTTCAATTTTTGTACTCCAGATTCGGGCATTCGGTCGGGTTCGAAACACACGAAAAAGGGCTGAACAACAAATAGGACAAGAGCCTTTGGCAAATTCATCGTAGGTTCGCCTTCATAGTTGCGTTCCTGGCAATCACAGTCTTTCCAAATGCCGAGGGGACGGTAGATACCCGCATGGCTAGAGTTGCGCAAACCCTGATTACAAAGAAAGATCACACACTTGCTCCCCTAGTACTGGCAGACATTTACCGGGCAT
The DNA here is from genome assembly GCF_001879085.1 of Nicotiana attenuata. NCBI lineage: Eukaryota > Viridiplantae > Streptophyta > Magnoliopsida > Solanales > Solanaceae > Nicotiana > Nicotiana attenuata. Next base: position 45,279 of record NW_017670360.1, read on the forward strand.
TGACATTGTGTAGATCTGGGGTCCAATTCTTCGAGGGTTGCAGTGTTCTTCTACAAATGTGGTTGATTGAGCATCTCCCCCACCACCCCAAGTTCATGAGCTATGGTTCAAGCAAAGACAATTTCATCAAAAGCTACGAGGAAAGGGTGAAAGATTACAACGCTCCAGAAGGGTTTGAAGCTTGGATCTCCCATTTGAAAGCTCTAAAAGCAAGTCAAGTCGAATGGACTATAGGCTGGCTCCTGATGACAGAAATCATATATATGACAGCCGCAAAGGGTTATTTAATGTTGATGGGTTTGCGGAGTGTCCAGCCATACGCACCACAGAGAGTCCTAAGGCAGCTAGGGAGATATCAGGTAGTACCTGAAGATGAAGATCTAACCACTCAGGTCATTGAACTCCATCCAGAGGCCGCATTACTAGAGGCTTTAGTCCAGCAGGATTGGAACAATTGTCGGTATCTGAAAAATGGCACCCAGGTACCAGATGTTGCTAAAGGGGAAGTGAATCCGAATTATGCAGCATGGTTTGAAGGAAAGTCAGGTGTAAGAAATGAGCCAGAGCCCGAACCAGAGCCCGAAAGACCAGCAAAAAGACCATATGTGCAGGCTTTTGATGACAAAGTCAAGGAAAGGTTGGCCTGGGGAGAGAAGGAGAAAAAGTACCAAGCTACCATCCACGTTCTTGAAGAGAAATTGAGAAACGTTGAGTTCAATAATGATCTACAACTGCAAGAAGCTGAAGGAGAAAGAAGGAAATTGGCCCAGGAAAATGAAGCTTTACGAGCTCAAATTCAAAGAATGAAAATCGCCGTCGAAAATCCGGCTAGAAGTAGACAAGATGAGAAGCTCATAAACGGCCTTAGGAGAAGGTGGGTGCTTACGAGGAAGACCTGGAGAAGACTAAAAAGGAGTTAGCAAAAGCCCAAGCCAAGTTAGTTAAGAGTGCGGAAAGGGAATATAGCTATGCCCTGATGTCGCAGTTAGAAAAGGACCTGCAGCAACTTCAAGAGCAAAATCATACTGCCGAACAAGTTTTGGGGGCCCGATCTCAGTAGATTGGACGATTGCTACAAGAAAAGGTATTATCAGGGAAAGGGTTAGGAAGATTGCAGACTACATCGTGATAAAGTGCAACGAGTGTGAGGACATGACCCAGTCCATGTTCTCCGCTTCAGTTATGATCTTTGTACGACAGATCATGGATGACTTGTTTCGTCTTCAAGAAGACCTGGCTCATAGACCCGCAGCAAGGCCAGCTGGAGCAGCAGTGGAAACACTTATGTATTCTTGATGTTATTTTTTTCGAGTCTGTGTTGCATTTTCTTTTAGAGTCAGTCATTCCATTTTGAGTCTTGTATTAGTTTCTGAAAATGTTTGAGCCTGTAGGGAAGTCGTTGTAATCAGGATGTTATGTTTTATTTTACAAAATTTGAAGAAAAAGAAAAATGTGTCTCTATTTATTTATTTATCTATTCCCAAGAACTACGCTTGGTCTGATTCATGCGGCGTCATGATATGTAGGCAATCCACATAGGATTCGATCATAACCATAAAATGAAAAAGAAAAAAAGAGTGGAAATAGATCGAGGGGAAAGAAACAATGGAAAAACAAGAGAGGAATGAAATTGCGAGAATAAAGGAAGAGGAGAGCCAACAAAGGAAGGTGGGATTGAAAAAGAAAGAGAGAAAGAAGAATGCAAAATGAAAAGAATTAGTGAAAGTCGGGATGAAGCAAGCAGCCGTTCAAATGCATAATAGAAATGGTTAACTGTTTAGGTGCATTGCATCCACAACGTGCGGTTGCCTATCTGTTAAGCTCTTAATCGCTAACAAGTTTGCTTGTTGTCATCAAGTCCAGGCAGGTGGTTAGTTTGATTGGCATTCTGGAAACCCACCCATACAACACCAGGTCTAAGAACAAGTTGATCATGGCCGGCCAGGAACTGGATGCAAGTGTTATTGATCTGTCGAGAGAGGGGGAGGAGTCTGAGGTTAATCTGAAAGAGGAGCTGTACAAGTTGAAACATCAGATGGCCGAAGTGTACCAAGCCTGGGTAAAAGGGCATCCTCCACCATCATACCCTGCCAACCCCGCTTTCATCCCACCATTAGCTCAGTCCCAAGAACCTCCCACTGCTGATTCATACCCACAAAATGCACTAGGTTTCACTCACTACCATCATTATCAGGGTACCACCTCCCAGACCCCACAAGCACCACCAGCCAAAACAACCTCATACCCCCCTCCACCAACCACGCCTGTTTTCGTAGCACCCCCGCCAACTGCAATCCATCGATCCTCTAGTGAGACATTATTCCAGACCCAAGATAATCAATACTATCCCCCAGAGCCTACTTTCAGGGCCTCAGATCATCACTCTTATACTCCTCGTTTTGACCTCCCTGTTGAAATTGAGAAATTACCTAAAAACCCGAAATAGGAAGAGATGTTCAGGAAGGTAAGAAACTTGGAACAATCTTTCAGAAACATGCAGGGATAGGGAGGCCAGGTGAGCGTAGCCTACAAAGATTTGTGTCTATTTCCTGATGTCCAGCTGCCAGTGGGATTCAAGATGCCTAAATTTGACCTATATGACGGGCACGGGGACCCAGTGGCCCACTTGAGGGGATTCTGCAGTAAAATGAGAGGAGCTGGTGGAAGAGATGAGCAGCTAATGGCATACTTCAGCCAGAGTTTGAGTGGCGCGACATTAGAGTGGTATGCACGTCAAGATCATAGCAGATGGTATACATGGGATGATCTGGCCCAAGAATTTGCACGGCACTTCCAGTACAACATAGAGATCGTTCCAGATCGTTTGTCCCTGACTAAGATAGAAAAGAAGCCAGGAGAAAGTTTCAGAGAATATGGTTTTCGCTGGAGAGAACAAGCGGCAAGAGTTAACCCTCCGATGGAGGAGAACGAAATGGTGGAGTATTTTTTGCAAGCTTTGGAGCCCACTTACTTTGGCCATCTGATATCGGCCATAGGCAAGTCTTTCGAAGAGGTAGTAAAGATGGGAGGCATGGTGGAAGAAGGGCTTAAGTCGAGCAAAATCATGAGCTACTCGGCCATCAAAGCAACCACCCAAGCCATCCAGAACGGTACCGGAGGAGTGATTGGAAAGAAGAAGAAAGAAGATGTGGCAACAGTTGATTCAGGATCATGGTTTGGACCGAGGGGCCCGTCACACCATTATACCCAGCCGCGACCCCATCGCCGAACCTACACCCAAAACCCATATAATTCACCCTAATACTACTTTCCATTACCAGACCCTCAGATTTTTGTTCACCACGCCCAATCATACACTTACCTCCTTCTTACCCACAGTGGTGAGCTCCAACCCCACAAAACACCTACCTAGCTCCAATAAATGCTTACCCACCTCCACGAGCCTACGGAAACCCTGGCGGTCCAGGTTTCCGGCCCAAGCCAGTGTTCAGAAATGAAAGGTTGCAGCAGAAGAAAACTTTCACCCCACTGGGGGAGTCTTATACTAGCCTGTTCCAGAGATTGAGGCAGTTGGATGTGCTGAGGCCGATTGAATCGAAATTGCCAAACCCTCATCCAAAGAATCTTGATTACTCCTTGAGCTGTGCATACTGTTCTGGTACTCCAGGGCATGATACGAAAAAGTGTTGGCACTTGAAAAATGCCATCCAAGAGCTCATTGATACAAACTAGATTGTGGTCCAAACTCCGGAAACCCCTAACATCAATCAGAACCCATTGCCGACTCATGATGAAAACATGATCGAGATAGTACACAAGGAGGGTGAACCCAAGAAGCCATCACAATTTTCTATGATGATTCGGTCTAGTGAGGCCAAGACAGTCAAGGAAGCAATTGTCACAAAACCAATGGTTGAAGGACCAGTGAACAAGTTGAGCATGACGAATGGTGAACCATCTGTGGTAGTTGAAAAGAGATCCCCAGTTGATGTTGTAGCAAAGCATGAAAAGTCAAAGGTGATCATGCCCGGGTTGGCAAATAAGCCTATCATAGTTGTGGAGGGTGCCCGTACGGACCCTGTCATCATCAAGCCTGTAACCCAGTTGCCGGTAATCAACACCAAGGCTATCCCATGGAGTTATGAACGGGTGATAGTGACCTACAAGGGGAAGGAAGTGAAAGAAGAAGTCAATGAGGCCCAGGGATTAACTCGTTCGGGGAGATGCTTTGCCCCGAAAGAGTTAAGGAAAGCTAAAACACCCAGAGATAGTCCAGTTCTAGTAAAGAAAGTAGTCACTGAAGAAGAAGCGGAGGAGTTTTTGAGAAAAATGAAAGTGCAAGATTACTCAATCGTAGAGTAGTTAAGGAAGACTCCCGATCAGATTTCCCTGCTGTCATTATTAATCCATTCGGATGAGCATCGTCGGGCCTGATGAAAATTCTGAACGAAGCTCATGTCCCCGACAAAATTTCAGTGAACCATTTGGAAAAGATCGCCAACAAAATATTTGAGGTGAACAGGGTCACTTTCTCTGATGACGAGTTGCCTGTGGAAGGTACTGAACACAATAAAGCTCTCTATCTGACGGTAAAATGTGAAGATTCCGTGGTTACCAGGGTGCTAGTTGACAATGGTTCCAGCGCAAACATTTGCCCTCTCTCTACTCTGAACAAGCTGAAAGTTGATGATGAGAGGATTCACAAGAACAGCATATGCGTTTGAGGTTTTGATGGTGGAGGGAAAGACTCGGTTGGAGATATAGTGCTTGAATTGACAATAGGACCGGTGGAATTCACCATGGAGTTCCAGGTACTGGACGTAGCCGTCTCTTACAACTTGCTGTTAGGTCAGCCTTGGATACATGCCGCCAAAGCAGTCCCGTCCACTTTGCACCAGATGGTCAAGTTTGAATCGGATAGACAGGAGATCGTCGTGCATGGCGAGGAGAATTTGTGTGCTCATAGTGATGCCTCCATCCCGTTTATTGAGGCTGAAGATGACAAAGGGCTTTGGGTCTACCAAGTTTCTGAAACAGTACCATTTGACAAGGTTCCAGAAGGGAAATGTATTCCAACTCCAAAGTTAGCCTCCGCATCTGTCATGGCGACAACAGTTCCAAATCTAGTGGTTGACGTTGATGAAGAGTTATTTGAAAGGTTCCAGAGGTGGTTTGATGATGTGAACATGGTGGAAATTGGAGAAGGTTCCAGCAAAGCGGATGTGCAGTTTGTCGGGCCGAAAGTAAAGCTTAACAATTGGAAGGCTACTCCTCTCCCTACTCGGAGAGAGTTTTGGTAGTTTGCTTTGTTTTCCTTTCTATCTGGGTCATTCCAGGGTTGTGACCCAGTTTTTTATTTTCTCGCTTGTTTGATGTACAAACCTTGTTATCCTTTATTTTCAATGAAATGCAATATCCCTTTTTCCATCATTCCTGATAGTTTTTTTTTGTTTTTTTTTCTTCTTTGTACAGTTCTTTTTATGCTGGTTTCAATGACATGACATGCACCCAGAATCTTCAGCCAAGTCTTAAAAGCCAATCTAATGTTGAAATAATAATCCAAGAAATAGAGCGTGACGATGAAGCAGAAATTGATGATGATGAGTGGGTCAAAACTCGGTTGGAGCAATTAAGTCTGATTGATGAGAAAAGACTGGCAGTAGTATGTCACGGCCAGTTGTATCAAAAGAGAATGGCTAGAGCATAAAACAAGAAGGTGCGTCCCCGGAAATTTGAAGTGGGTCAGTTGGTATTGAAACACATCCTCCCACATCAGGCGGAAGCAAAAGGCAAGTTTGCCCCAAATTGGTAGGGGCCGTTCGTGGTAACGAGAGTGTTGTCCAATGGTGCTTTGTATTTAACAGATATAGAAGGCCAGTGTGTAAACATGGCTATCAATTCTGATGCGGTCAAAAGATATTATGTATGATTACTTTGGATTAAATTGTGTTCATTTGTACTTGGCATGTTTTGAAGATTGAAATGACGAAGGCATTTTATTCTTCTATCTAAACACTTTATCCATTGTTACCCCTTTGAGCCTTATTTGCTTTCTTTCATACCCCTCTTTTGGAATCAATAACAAAGATCAGAAACACAAAGACAAAAGTTAAAGAGAGAGAGAAAATGAAAAAGAGAAGAAGAGAGAAGAGAGAAAGGAGAATAATGAAAAAAAAATGATGAATGATAAAAAAAAAAAGAAGAAAAGGAAAACAAAGAGAGAAGAAAAAGAAAGAAAAAGAGAGAAAAAGAAAAGAAGAAGAAAAGAGAAGAAGAAAGTACAAAGAAAAATAAAGCAACTCATATGTCATGAACTACGTTCGACCTGATTCCTTTTAAGGATACGTAGGCAGCCTCACGGTTCGGTCCCATCAAAATAAAATTTCAAAAGCCCCCAAGCAAAGAAACTGGGGCAGAAGTTGCGGTTTTAGATCCGATTCCAAAAGTTATAATTTTGAACCCATTCAAGTTGTTTTGAGCCTTTATGATATCCTTTCTTTCTAACCCTATCCAAAAGCCCACATTACGGTCCAAAGAAAGACCTTCCGATCAATCTTCGAGGGATGCCAAGTCAAGCAAGTAGAGGCATGATTCATATCAGGGACAACACTCCGTTCTACGCAGGAAAATGAATAAATGAGAGAGTCTTATTGGTGAAAACCCTCATGGGCACCGTAAGGCGACGGAAAGTTATGAGAAGTTAAAAATGAGAGAGTCTTATTGGTGAAAACCCTCACGGGCACCATAAGGCGACGGTGAGTTGAGAGATGAACAAATGAGAGAGGTTTGCTGGTGAAAGCCCTTCAGGGCGCCGCAAGCCGAATGAGGTTGTTGACTTTGCAAGGAAATTGGATCATGGGGACCCCCGGCGTAAAGTGTGAGGACTGAAAGAGGATTGACTAAATGGACTAGGCTGATTAATCCGAAATGCATGTCATGATCATTGATGCCAGCAGCCCCACTCAGATAAGTCCTTTTCCCTTTTTTTTCCTCAAACAGTCTTCCTGTTTTGAATTTTCTTCTTTATTCATAACTCTCGAAGTAATTGCATTTCATCTCCTTTTGGGTCTATTGTCTCTAAGGCTTTTTCCAATATTAGCCTTGCTAAGCAAACAAGAAGGGATTGCAAAGCTTATTACCAGCTTCCAATTGCGCAAAGCGAAATGCGGCCACAACATGTCAGAAATAGCATGATGCACAATGAAAAATAAGGTGTTAGCCGGAGTTCAAGTGATCAAGTGGTTTCATGAATTGTGGGGAGAAATACAAAGTTTCAGTTGGGAGAGGCAGACATGTTAAAGCAGCAGGCTGATTACAGGGCACTCGGGTCATTCAGGATTTCGTGGTTAAGGTTCAATAAGAAGGTGAAATAACTCTTTTCCAGTCAGATGCAGTTGAGCAGAACAAAGCGTGGCAGTGGGAAGGCCACCCTCAGCAAGAATGCCGCAAACTAACCACCATGTTTTCAAACTGACAAGATTTTTCTTTGATTGAAACAGGGGTAGGAAATTTCATTTGTTTCAGAGAAACCCTCCGTGAGGCAAGCAGGTGCCAGATAGGCTCGGCAGTAAGTTCCAGTACTCTCCTGGATAACAGGATTTAGTAAGTTTTGAGACCATCGCAAATGACAAGGTCTGACGAGAGGTCTACTTTTGGGAAATATAATTCAGCATTTATGTTTTCACTTTTGAAGATAGACTTGGTTTGAAATTTTCAAGATAAGGGAATTTAGCTTAGAACTTATTTGATAACAAGAGCCGGTTAACACTCACAGATGTTCCCAATATCAAATTGGGGAGAAAAATTTCTTTGTTTGTCTGTTTTATCGTAATCAGGTCGCCCACCTGGAGAACAAGGGAAACAATCAAGTTCAAGGGAAATTGTTCAAAGTAGAGGATAGTTCAGNGGAAGACAGTTCAAAGTAAAAACAGTTTCAAGAGAGAGCAGTTCAAGTTCAGCAATTAGGTGCCCACCTAGAAAACAAGGGAAGACAGTTCTAAGGGAAAGCAGTTTCGAAAGAAGACAGTTCGAAGTTCAGCAATCAGGCGCCCACCTAGAGAACAAGGGAAGATGGCACAAGTTTCAAGGGAAAGCGGGTCAAGTTCAGCAATCAGGCGCCCACCTGGAGAACAAGGGAAAGCAGTTCAAGTTTCAGAGGAAGGCAGTTCGAGGTTCAGCAATCAGGCTCCCACTTGGAGAACAAGAGAATACGACACAAGTTCAAGGGAAAGCGGGTCAAGTTCAGCAATTAGGCGCCCACATGGAGAATAAGTGAAGACGGCACAAGTTCAAGGGAAAACAGGTCAAGTTCAGCAATCAGGCGCCCACCTGGAGAACAAGGGAAATCAGCACAAGTTTCAAGAGAAAGACAGTTCAAGTTCAGCAATCAGGCGCCCACCTGGAGAACAAGGGAAGACAGTTCAAAGGAAAAACAGTTTCAAGAGAGAGCAGTTCAAGTTCAGCAATCAGGTGCCCGTCTGGAGAACAAGGGAAGACAGTTCTAAGGGAAAGCAGTTTCGAAGGAAGACAGTTCAAACTTCAGCAATCAAGTGCCCACCTGGAGAACAAGGGAAGACGAAAAAAGTTTCAAGGGAAAGCGGGTCAAGTTCAACAATCAGGCACCCACCTGGAGAACAGGGGAAACAGTTCAAGTTTAAGAGGAAGGCAGTTCGAGGTTCAGCAATCAGGCGCCCACCTGGAGAACAAGGGAAGACGACACAAGTTCAAAGGAAAGCGGGTCGAGTTCAGCAATCAGGCGCCCACCTGGAGAACAAGGGAAGACAGTTCAAAGAGAAAGCAGTTTCAAGAGAAAGTAGTTAAAGTTTTGGCAATCAGGCGCCCACCTGGCGAACAAGGGAAGATAGTTCAAGTTTCAAGGGAAAGCAGTTTCGAAAGAAGACGGGTCAAGTTAAGCAATCAGGCGCCCACCTGGAGAACAAGGGAAAATAGTTCAAGTTTCGAGGGAAGACAGTTAAAGTTTTGGCAATCAGGCGCCCACCTGGAGAGCAAGGGAAAATAGTTAAAGTTTCGGCAATCAGGTTCCCACCTGGAGAGCAAGGGAATACAGTTAAAGTTTTGGCAATCAGGCGCCCACCTGGAAAACAAGGGAATTCACTTCAGAATGCAATTTAAGTTAGTAATAAGGGAAGCTGCCTGGGAAGTACGAGTCAACAGCTCAAAATGCAACACAGAGCCGCGAAGCCGCCAGATCATGTTTGAAGATATGTAGATAGGATTCTTGTAATTCATAGGTCATAGTTTAGTCTAGTTTTTATTTTGTCTTGGTGTAATAAGGAGTTCAGCAAGCAGTAGCAGCAACATCAACAGTGAAATCACAGCTTCCTGGTGGTCCCAGCTACCAAAACTTCCCGAACTACACTAACTTGATTCCTTTATAACCAAGGATATGTAGGCAACCTCGGAATCAGGGTGCGGTCAAATCTTTCAAAAATGCTTCCCACGGAATATTCAGACGGGCAAAAATCGCTCGTATCCGCTCACTTTATCTTTGCACGAAAACACTTCATGTTTCCGAGCAAAGAGGGGCAGCTGTGAGCAAGTGATTTTTGCCCTATATGAATTACTCCCATAAATTCAAGAAAATAAAAAATTTCCATTATTTGCAATTTTTTAGATTTTTTGTAGTAATTTATTAATTGTTTGCATTTTTGTGCATTTTTAGTTTCCATTAAAAATCAAAAATACCAAAAATACCATGCATTGCATTTAGGATTTATTTTTATATTTTTAGGTTAATTAGTAAATTAGTTGCTTTATTAGAAATAAAAATCACAAAAATTGGCTTACTTTTGCATTTTTTAGCCTTCTAATTTTAAATTTGTAATTTCCATTTAATTTAGGAGTAATTAAATTTTGTAAATATTACATCAAATAATTAGCTTAATTTTATAACCTAGATTAATTTTGGAGTTTAATTTAGGATTTTATTAATTAAAGAAAAAAAAGAAAAAAAAAGGAAACCGATATTTGTAAAAGGGGTTTAATTTCATTTGGGCTGAATTTCAAATTGCCCAAACTTCCTCACCCCAAACCCCTATGCCCAAGCCCAACAGCTACTGAGACCCGCCCCAGCCCAATCCCTCCAAACCAAAGCGGCCCCGTCTCACACCAAAACGACCCCGTTTCAAGTGCGTGTCATCTCAGCCGTTGGATTTCAATAATCCAACGGTCCGGAACTGGTGCTTGGTTAATATACATATGTCCGAATTGGACCCCCCCAGTTCCGTCTTCCTCATTTCATCTCCCAATTTCTGAGACCCAAACCCTAGCCGCCCCAAATTCCCAAACCCCCCACCGGCCGGCGGCGTAACCCGGTCAACCCCAAAATTACACCATGCAATCTTCACCCTCCCATTCTCCCAAGTCCATCGTTTGTTTTCACTAAATCCCAGCCGAACGCATGCAATTTCGGATCTGAAACCCCAGATAGGGCAAACCCTAATTTCCTTGTCCTTCTCTGAGTTCCGACTCGTTTTGACCTAAAACTTGTGCTAGTCGATTGCTTTTAACGAGAGCAATCGATTGGCATTAGTGTTAGTTCATTCCGAGGTAATTGGATTTCGACTGGCTCACCGGATTCCGGCAAGCCTCGTCAAACGATGCCGTTCATCGAGTCACTCATCAGTTTCTGGTAAATACAGTATATACTTTTCCCTTTTGATTGCATGTCCATTTCTTCTTTTCCCATATCAGTTGGATTTTTGTTTAACCTAGTTCTATTTTGAAAAATATATATTAATAGTCTATTGTGGTTAATTGCATTAGAGTTTTTTTGTTTTCTTATTCGCTGTTTGTCCGTTGTTTTACTCATTTTTTGTAGTTTCATCCAGTTTAGTCTATAGGATTCGAGTTATTGCTCAAAAATTGATTAAGTATTTTTGGTCTAAATTGCTTGTGTTCTATCTGTGACCCGGTTCTTTCCTTCTCCTTCCTTTTCTTTCATTTGACCTTAGTCAGCCTGGGTCACAATGTGAGCTTCAATGCTCATTTTGATGGTTTGAGATTCAGTTTGGGCTGTTAGTACACAAGCCCATGGGTTTGGTTTGGGTTAATTTGACCCAGGTTTGATTTTTTGAATGTAAATACAGAGGTGTCAAGGGTTGTTTTAGGTATTTGAGGGCTGGGGGGAATATTTTTTTGTTGGGGGAAGCTTCTAGAGGATAAGGTTTGGGCTGGTTTGTTAAGACATGGGAGGTTTCAGATGTTTAAAAAGGGTAAAAAGGCTAAGAAATGAAGGGGTAAAAGGGAAATTAGTTAACTAAGCTAGGGCTGCCTTAGGAGTGCCTATATAAGATCCCTCTTCTGTCATTCTTAGGCAGCCATTTGATACTCTGAAAAATACTAAAAGTTTCCTGCATCATTTTGGGTTAGAAATTGCTGGGAATTGCTCTTTGGGTTCATTGTTAGTAATAGCTTAAAACTTTCAAAGGATTTCTAGTTCATTTGGGTCCAAAAATGGTCAAAGGAAGCTGAAATTGCTGTGCTGAATTGCTGATTTACACTCTTCTATTGTTGCTGATTTCCTCATCTTTCTTTGCTCTAATTTTTATCCCAGGTACTTCTTGGACCTCATTAACATGTGAAGTGCATTTTGAAGCCATGGAATCGATTTGGACACTTATGGATGAATGTGAACTTGCTGAATATTAGTCCATGTTTTTTTTCCCAAAGTCTATCCATGTTCTTCCTTATTAAATTTGCTTATTGCATGATTTAACGGTATTCGTTCATGCCGTTGACAGTATATTCTAGAGTGGTATTTGAACTTTAGCTTGTCATGTGGGTTTAGTTTGGTTAAATTCTTCCTGTCAAGTATATTGTCTGGACTGTTATAGTGGGGGTTTAATTTAGATGAGTAACCACCCTGTTGGGTTTTGATTGAATTGGTTCAAGTTAGTAGTGATGTTGAATCCAAGGTTAATTCTCGTCTTAATTTTGATGTTCTGAGTTTTGGTTTTAAATTTCTGAATGAACTTAGTAGCTGCTGTACCATTGTAATACTTGATTCAAATGTCTAGAGTATCCCTACTGTTAGAATTACTACATGTATGAGCTCAACAACAGCTAGTAATAATTTCAACTTTCAAATAGGTAGGGCCTGTAGTTCGTTAAGTGTACAATGTTTCAATTTTCTGCAGTTTGGATCTCTATTAGAAAATGAGCATCTTTATTTACTTTGATGAAATTGGTTTAATTTAATAGTGTTTGAGTTACTCAAGGCAGTAAATAACTAAAGGGCCTTGGAACAAAGTAGCCCAAAGGGAAAGGGGTGTTTAACCGCATCCCTTAACAAGGCCTGGCCGAATTAATTGGCCCAAATGAGATACCTGTCCCAAGTCAGGATCATGTGTCTCAAGCCCCCCCTTCCTTTCAATTCTGGGTTCATTCCCAAAGCCCAATCCTCTCATCGTTTTTCAGTGGTTATGGCCATCCGATTTCAATGGCCTAAGGGACCAGCCTGCTGGTCCATCTCATTAAAATAACCCCTCGCCCAAGCTGTTTACGACTAACCACTCCTTTAAGTTCAAACCATTTGCAAATGCAAGTCTCTTTAGGCCTAGTTAATATGACTCTAAAAATTTAGTGAGGTGTGCCATTTAATTATATCACTCATGGCCCTCATAAATATCATAACTAGTTATTTAAAATTCGTAGAAAAGCCTTTAGGCGCGTTCAAAATACAATTGTGATTGTGTACACGTTCGCGTGACATAATTATGATTCTAAAAACCAATTTGGAGTATGCGTTCGCGCAACGTCGATCAAACTTTCTTAATATAAAATGGTTGCTAATAGGCTGCTAACTTAATTTAGTTTGTATAGTTCGAGGTGCGCCTTCCACAATTTAATCATACATGGCCCTCGTATTAATTCCAATTCCCTGATATAAAAATGACAAATGTTCGTAGTTTTCTTTAGGCACGTTTAACATACTATCGTGGTTGTGAAAACGTTCGCGTGACATGACTTCGATTTCTAAAAACAAAACCGGAGTATGCGTTCGCGCAACTTTGGCCAAACTTTTCTTAATAATAATAAAGCGTTATTAATTGTGGACACGTTTGCGTGATATGATTTTGACGCACCAAACAAATGGGTACACGTGCACGTGACCTGTTTCAAGATAATTTCTTAATTAAAAAGGCAAATGCACATAAGTTCTAGAATAAGTAATTAGATAATTTAATCAAGCCAAGTATGATAGAACCACGGAACTCGAGAATGCCTAACACCTTCTCCCGGGTTAACAGAATTCCTTACCCGGATTTCTGTGTTCGCGAACCATAATTAGAGTCAAACTTTCTCGATTCGGGATTTTAAACCGGTGACTTGGGACACCATAAATTATCCCAAGTGGCGACTCTGAATCTAATAATTAATCCCATTTCGATTGTCACTTAAATTGGAAAAAAATTCCCTTATATCCCCTTTTCGGGGGTAGAAAAAGGAGGTGTGACAGAAGCATTCTGATTTTTTATGCAAAAATTATATTTTAAGTTGCTTGGAAGACGGCTTGTACAATGTTTATAGCGTCATGAAAACATCACGAGAGTTGTGGAATGCTCTTGAAAAGAAGTACTAGATTGAAGATGCTGGACTTAAGAATTTTGTGGCCGCTAAATTTCTGGATTTCAAAATGGTTGACGGCAAATTTTTCATAACGCAAGTCCAAGAACTACAAGTGATTGTTCATGACCTCCTTACTTATGGTCATAAATGAAGTATTTCAAGATGCGACATTTACTTAAAAGCCGTCTCCGTTGTGGAAGGACTTTAAGAATTACTTGTGTTGCGGAAGATCGTGGGTTAACTAGCACACAATCACACACAAAGCAAATAGAGAAGAAAAATTAACACAAGGATTTAACGAGGCCTAGCTAAGCCTAATCCTCGGGGCAAAACCTGAGAGAGTTTTCCACTATGAATGAGAAGAAAAGTACAATACAATCTCTACAATCCCCAAAATACAACCCTATATATAGATCCGAAATAGTTCCAAACATATAAGAGAAAGGTTTCCCAATTTGACAAGGACTACAGGTTTTTCTTTCTCAAATCTATTAGGACAGTGGATTTTCCTAAACCTATATAGATTATGGGCTTCCTAAAAATACAAGAAAGTAATTGAAGCCACAAAATTATAAATCTTCTCCTTGGCTTTAATTCTCTTCATCAACAGGAACAACGTCTCTCGACCTTGCCCTCAGCCCTCCCGAGGGCTCTACCCATTGACACACACATTAACCAAATCTAGACAACGCCTAAAATTGTTAAGAGACTCAATATCTTCAGCCATAACGCTAATCCGCCGATTTGGTTCTGTACCCGGAATAGCTTCTGGATAACTATAACACTCAAACGGATCAACTGTCCCTGCAACTGCTAACGCAAATCCCACAGGATTTGTATATCCAAGATGATTCCTATCAACTACGTTTCCAAACCTTTGTGGTCAGTTGATCACTCTCTTTTCTCTGCTTGTTGCAATGCTATATGGTTGTTGTTGCGCAGGTGCATCAGCATTATCATGTTGATCAATATTTTGCATCTCCTCCACTTCCTCTACCTTAGAACTACTGGGCTGAGCTAGCGGAGATTCAATTTCTAGCTCTATGCGGTCACTGACACCATGATCTGTTTTCGCTATTGCCTTCTCCCTTAGACTATCCAGTGAGGCAGATTCATTAAATGTTACATCTCTACTGATAATTAGCCCTGGAGTCTTTTGATCTGTGCACCACAACCTATAACCTTTCACTCCAGTTGCATACCCTAGAAAATGCACTTCTTTGCCCCCGGCTCAAGTTTTCCATCCCTCATATGAGCATAAGCAGGAAAACTAAATATCCTTAAATTTGAATAATTAGCCGGCGAACCAGACCATATCTCAAAAAGAGTTTTGAACTCAATAACTGTGGATGGAGATCTGTTGACCAAATAACAAATTGTATTGATTGCTTCAGCCCAAAAATCCTTGCTAACACATGAGTGTGAAAGCATGCTCCGTGCCCTATCACAAAGCGTTCTGTTCATATGTTCTACAACACCATTTTGTTGTGGTGTTCCGACACAAGTGCGGTGTCTCACTCTGCCCTCTCTGCTGCAGAAATTATCGAACTCGGTATTTCAAATTCCGACCCATTATCAGTTCGAAGTCGCTTAACTTTTCTTTTTGCTTGCCTCTCAACCATCGTCTTCCATTTAACAAATGTTAGAAATGCCTCATCTTTTGTTTACAGAAAATACACCTACACCATCCTTGAGTAATCATCAATCAAAGTCATAAAATACCCGGCACCACTCTTGGAGGGAACTCTGTTTGGCCCCCACAAGTCTGAATGTATATAATCTAACTTGTCTCTGGTTTTATGCTCGGCCTTCTTGCTGAACTTTACCTTTGTCTGTTTACCAAACACACAATGCTCACAAAAATTCAGAACTTGATTTTTGAACCCATTCAGCAAATTTTTCTTACTCAACAAAGACAATCCCTTATCACTCATATGACCAAGTCGCAAGTGCCATAACTAGGACTGATTCATATCACTTTTCCCAGAAACTACAACAACTTCCCCTTCAACTACACTGGCTTGAAGATGATACAATCTAGAATGCAGTTTACCCTTCATGAGTACTATGGAGCCTTTACACAGTTTAAGTATTCCATTCTCGGAGTGAAATTTATACCCTTGATCATCCAACGTCGAAAGAGAAATCAAATTTCTCTTTATCCAAGGAACATGCCAACACTCAATGCTTCTGATAATTCCATCGGACATTTTCAATTTGATGTTACCAATCCCCTCTACTGGTAATGGATTATCATCTTCCATGTAGTCAGTCCCACTCATTTGCTTGTAAGTTGCAAACCAATTCTTGTGTGGACACATGTGGAAAGTAGCACCAGAATCAAGAACCCAAGAATTCTGCCGATGACTAGAACTCACAACACAGACTTCCTCTACATAGTTACTATCATCAGAATTATTGCCATTGTCAATAATATTTTTCGAATTATCTATTTTCTGCTTCCCTCTTTTCTCCTTCAACTTAGGACAATCTCTTTTGTAGTGACCTTGCTCCCCGCACTCATACCAGTTTTGCTTCCTTGCTCTAGACTTTGATATGGCGGTTGACTTTTTCCCGTTAAAGTCCTTTGTTGTGTTCTTTCTCTAATCACAAGACCCTCGCCCTCAATTTTGCTGTCTGGAAAACTCTTTTTCAGTTAGATTTTAGTGCATTACTAACATCTTCCAGTGAAATGTTGTCTTTCCCATATAGCAGCGTATCGGCAAAAGTGTCATAAGACGGTGGTAAAGAACATAAAACAATCAAGGCCTGATCCTCACTCTCAATTTTGATATCCACATTCTTCCTGTCCATTATAATTGAATTAAACTCATCAAGGTGAGTTTTAACAGGTGTACCTTCATTCATATGGAGATTGTATAACCTCTTTTGTAAGTAGAGGCGGTTTGTTAGCGATTTCTTAGAATACAGATCTTCCAGCTTCTTCCACGTTGTTGTTGTAGAAGTTTCTTCAGCAATTTCCCAAAGAACGCTATCTGTAACGCTCATAAGGATCGAACTCAAAGCCCTCTCCTTCAGGTCTACCTTCTTTGTCTCTTTCATCTCTTTAGGAAAATTTTCATCAATTGCCTTCCATAACCCTTGTAACACCAGGGACGATTTCATCATGATCTTCCATCGACTGAAACTAGAACCCCCGTCAAATTTCTCTACTTTGTACTTTGTTGAAAATGATGAAGACATCTTAACCCTAGATTATATGTAGAAACCCAAACCTTGCTGTGACACCAATTGTTGTGGAAGATCGTGGGTTAACTAGCACACAATGTCACGACCCAATTTCCCCTCCATTAGGTTTCGTGATGGCACCTAGTCTTAAGGACTAGGTAATCCTAATATTTACGGAATAACAACAACAATAAGTAACATCTAAAATTCTTCTGAAATGAATTCTTTATACAATAAACATAATTCCAAAACCCGGTAGTACAAGTCATAAGCTCTACAGAGTTAGCTACCATTTCTAAATATAACTGTTTGGAAATGAGTGAAACAGTTGAATACAAGTAAGAAGGTGACTCCAGAACCTGCTAACGCAGCAGCAGGTTTACCTTGAGTCTCCTCAGCAATGATCCACATAACTACTAACGATCAATACCTGGATCTGCACAGAAAAAGTGCAGAAGAATAGCATGAGCACACCACAGCGGTGCCCAGTAAGTATCAAGACTAAGCCCGATAGAGTAATGACGAGGAACAATCAAGACACCTACTAGTCCAATAAACTGTACGAATATAAGCATAGGAACAATAGAACATGATGTAAATATAAAGGCTAAACGATATGGCTAACAACACAACAATCACAATATGTAAAAAACAACAAGTGACAACGGAAACACCGTAATAATGACATAAAAGAGAGAGCGGAAACACAAACCCAAATCCCAAATCATAATACAGTAAAGGCAAGTTATAACTCAGAAACTACAACAATGTTCACATTGGGTCTTAGCCAACCACTCCTCGAACAAAAATTACAGCTCATTGGTCTCAATACCTGAACCGTAACACTTGGCATCCTGTGCCCTCATCACACCTCATGATCATGCTGACAACTCACTGACTAACTAGAGCCACTCTCACATATATGACAAGGAAACGAGGGTGTACATCTATACTTAACCATACCAGGGGAAAACTTCTTAACCAATAGGAATATTTAGCTACGTGTATACTTGTTCAAGTATTCTAACATAGATCATACCAGCTAAGAAAAATGTAAGGAAAAGAGCGGATAACACATAAGGCATTTTCTCACAACTTCCACGAGGTAAAGCTCATACAGGTAAACGTACCATAACACAATGTCAACAACAAGAATCCCCCCAGGCCATCACAAAGCATCACAATCAATCCCTAACATAGCCCACCTTGTCTCGCCACGTGTGCAATAATAACATAATAAGTACCTGCCTTGTTTCGCCACACTTGCATCATAATGTTCCCACCTTGTCTCGCTACATGCGCAACCCACATATAAGTATATATATATATATATATATCCCGCCTTGTCACGCCGCATGTGCAATATATCAACAGTAACAATAGCATGGCAGAAACCTCATGCAACCCCATAACAACAACCGCATGGCAAAAACCTCGTGCACCAACACAACCAGTACAACAACAACAATGACAGTAATACAAAGTACAACAAGTGAATCCACTCCAGAACTTTAAATCACAAGGAAATGGTAGAACCAGTTCACAAGGAATAACCATAATAAGAAAAATGAAAGGCATAAAGGGAACAATTCAACAAAGGGGGAAACTAACATATAGTAATGATCCCACAATATACAAGTCAATAACAAGGATATCAACACGAGTCCAGTAGTCCAAATAAAGGCAAGCCAACAAAGATATAGATTATCTAAACTCCTTTTAAGGTTGGAAAGTTACGAGGATATTCAACAATTCAATTAAGAAAAAGTGATCTTAGCTTCACTTAAGACTAGACAAATATAGGAGGGATGATAATAGGTCTCAAATAACACAGGCAGTTATGAAAAGATAGCATGATAATAGGTGAGGCGAAATTCTTCAGTTAAATCAAATAGGATGACAATTAGGCAATAAGAGTGAATCATGAAGCAATTAATTCCAATTAAGCATGTAGGGCAAAACTAATAAGCAGGAACTTAGTCATATCAAGAATAACTTCCTACGTAGTGAATATAAAAACCTAAGAACCCAGAAGGCCTATTCCCAACAAATAACTCCGAGTACGAACTCGTCACCTTGCGCACACGAACTACAATCAACACAGAAGACTCAAATCCTAAGGGGAAGTCCCCCACACAAGGTTAGGCAAGATACTTACCTCAAAGACGACAGACCGTTACTCTAAAATGCACTTCTCGGGTGAAAAGACCTCCAAACGGCTCAAATCCAACCAAAATAACTTCAAAGCATAAATAAAACACATTTCCGGATCATAAAGTCTCAATCTTTAACAAAATCCAATAATCGGTCCAAAAGTCGACCCCCGGGCCCGCACCTCGGAACCCGTCAAATTTTACAAAATCCGAATACCCATTCCAAAATGAGTTCAACCATACAAAATTTATCAAATTCCGATACCATTTGGTCCCTCAAATCATGATTTTTCATTTTAGAAATTTTCTTCAAAAACCAACATTTTCCCCAACCCAAAACACAATTTAACTGATAAAAACAAGGATAAAATCATGGAATATATTAGATACTAGGTGAAGAACACTTACCCAAACGATTTGTTGGAAAACCCCCGAAAGAAGCTCCCAAAATCGAAGTCCAAAGCTCAAAATATGAAGAAAATGGCCAAACCCTCGATATAAAGGATTCTGCCCAGCACTTCCGCATCTGCGGATACTTAAGCGCATCTGTGCTATCGCATTTGCGGGCAGACTTTTGCATTTGTGAACTTAACTTACATGCCTAGGTACGCATCTGCGGATAATTAGCCGCATTAGCGGTGCCGCAGAAGCGATAACATGAGCGCAGAAGTAGGGACTCCTTCGCAGATGCGTTGCATCAACCGCATAAGCGATTGCGCACCTGCCTTCCAGCACTCGCAAAAGCGAGCTAGCTTCCAGGCCTTCATGACCGCAGAAGCGGAGCCGCACCTGCGCTCCAAGGTCGCAGGTGCGAAAACACCAGAAATTAGACATGCTCAAAACCATGCAAAACATCCGGAACTCGTCCGGAACACACCTGAGGCCCCCGGGACCCCGTCTAAACACACCAACAAGTTCTATAAGCTAAAACGGACTCGCTCGAGGTCTCAAATCATAGCAAACAACACCGAAAATGCAAATCGCTCCATGAATCGAACTATGAACTTCCAAATCTTCCAACTTTGAAAACTCGTGCCGAAACCAATCAAATCAACCCGGAATGACGCCAAATTTTGCAGACAAGTCCCAAATGACAAGACGGAGCTGTTCCAACTCTCGGAATTGCATTCCGACCCCGATAGCACAAAAGTCAACTATGGGTCAAACTTCTTCATTTTTCCAAACTTTAACTTTTCCAACTTTCACCGATTTGCCTCAAATTACTCTACAGACCTCCGAATCCAAATCCGGACGCGCGCCTAAGTTCAAAATCACCATACGATGTTGTTAAGATCGTCCAAAACCCATTCCAAAACCGTTTACTCCAAAGTCCAATTCCTATCAAATTCTCACCGCTTAAGCTTCCAAAACTTTATCTTTCTCCCATTTTGACTCTGAATCATCCGTTAACTGAATTCAACCATGCACGCAAGTCGATACTCATATTATGAAACTGTTCCAAACCTTACGCCGCCAAACAGAGCTTTATTTCTCAAAACGACCGGCCGGGTCCTTACGCACAATCACACATAAAGCAAATAAAGAAGAAAAATCAACACAAGGATTTAACGAGGTTCGCGTAAGCCTAATACTCGGGGCAAAATCAAAGAGAGTTTTTCACTATGAATGAGATCTCTCTTGTAGTGACTTTGCTCCCCGCACTCATAACAGTTTTGCTTCCTTGCTCTAGACTTTGATCTGGCGGTTGACTTTTCCCATTAAAGTCCTTTGTTGTGTTCTTCCTCTAATCACAAGACCCTCGCCCTCAATTCTGCTGTCTGGAAAGCTCTTTTTCAACTCTTTAGATTTTAGTGCATTAGTAACATCTTCCAGTGAAATGTTGTCTTTCCCATATAGCAGCGTATCAGCAAAAGTATCATAAGACAGTGGTAAAGAACATAAAATAATCAAGGCCCGATCCTTGTTGATACCCAATTTTTCCCTATATATTTTTTATACACATATATACTTTCAAAATAGCATATATGCATATATAAGCATGTATAAGCTTTTTTATAATTTTTCTGTAATTTTAAAAGCTTTAAATTGATTCATTTCTTCCTCTTTTACTTATAAAATTTCCAATAATTATCCTTCAAACTATTGTTGTGGTAATTTAGCCATCTAAATTCTATATTTATGCCAAAATATTGGTTAAATATTTTGAGTGCATATTTTATAATTGCATTTATATTTTTAAAGCCAATTTGCATATATTTGCAATACTAGCCTTATTAATGCATAATTATGTTATTAATGCATAAAATGGTCTTTTATATTTTTAATAATATTAAACAACTATTTTTAATCATTTTCAGTACACGAAATATTTTTTTAGAAATCATTTTATTATTTTTATAAATTGTATAGTATTGAAAATGGCTATTTAAAACTTAGCCTATTTTATTTCAATTTCAGCCTAAATTCAACCCAATCCCAATCCCAATACCCAGCCCAATTACCCGACCCAGGCCCTAAACACATTTTTACCCGACCCAGGCCCCCTAGTCTGGGCCGTTGATCTCCGAGATCAACGGCCCGTATTCACCCTTTCCTAATTAAACCAACCTATACCCCCCCAAACCTAATTCATTTCACCACCTCCTCCGCTTTCGAAACCCTAATTTCTTCATCTCTAGACGATTTGAGTTTGTTTCTTGAGTGTTTTACAATAGCCTTGAGATTCTTTACAAGAATCGTTTGATTTCAAATGATCTCTTCACCCTTTCTAAAACTAGGGTTTTCAAAATTTCTTTTAAAACTTTGTTCAAATGATTCTTTGTGTTTAAACTTCTATTTCTCACATATTTTGACTGATTCTATGTCTACTACAGCCTTAACTCGCCTATGCTGAAAGCCCTAATTTTTTAGGGTTCTTCGTTTGGTTTTTGAGTATTAGCATGACTGACTGGTTCTCGTTTTGAGTTTTTTGTGATTTCTCGCGACTGTCTTGCCTTGATATGCTTCTATTGAGTTTCTTAGTCTAAAATTTCACTGATTCTATGTGCTTGCTTTCATCTTGACTGATCACTTCAAGACTTGCATCTTTCTCATTGAATCAGTATTGTTTAACTTTTATTTTGCTAGAGTTATATGTCGATTCCTTACTGTCCATGTTTTACCTTATTTATATGCCAAACATGTTGACTCTTTTCATGACCTTCTCTTTGATTGAGCTATGTAATATTCTGAATTCCTTATTTCTTGGGTTGATTTGAACACTTTCCCGTAAACCTTTGATTCTTACCTGTCTACTCAATTTGATTGATCTGCTTGCCTTAATTAACTTTCCATTACCTTGTCTGCATTGTTACTTGATTCTTACTGATTATTTCCTTAACTAGAATTTTCTGAACCTAGCCCTAATTACCTGTTCTATACTCGCACTGTTTGAAGGCTTTCCTTATTTGTTATACTCCGGCTATGTATGATTTCTTTCCTTATTTGTCACCTGCTCTTTACCGTTTGAATTAATTCGCTTAATTAAGGGAGGACTCGAACTGATTTTACTCTGATTTCTATAATTACTGAACAATTTGATTCTTACCTTATTTACCTAGCTTTCAAACTACTATATATATTGCTCTCTTCTACAGTCTAAGGACATGAGTTGACATCTCCCATACACTCAAAAGCTCTTCTGCTTTCTTTGTTACTTACTATTGTTACTAAATCAGCCGGCTGCAAGCCAAGGCTAATTATTGCACTCTCCTGTTCTCTAATTTTCGTTTACTCTCTTTACTGGTATGTTCTGATTTTAAATTCAAGCTCTCAAACCAATGTGTTTCATACTGCTTCAGTTCATCATATTCCTATTCCGTTTCTATCTATTGTTTTGCTGCTCAACATGTAATTGACCTATTACTTCCCTAATTATGTCTTATGACTTTTAGGATCAGCATGTCTTACGAACTTGTAGTCTGTTTAAATTTGACTCCACTCTGTTTTTGAATGATGGTTTACTTGCTATTTAGTCTCTAGTATGATCCTTTCTTTACAAAGCAATGTTTTTAGCCTAAGTTGTTTGGTTCTATGTTGGTTCTGAAATTCTTACTGTGTTGTATCATTAGCTATCCCTAATCCCATGAACCCCCTAAAGCACCTCTGATTCTATAACTATGTTCTAATTGGCACCCCTGGATCCATGTATTACTGTATGCACTATTAGCTACCCCCTTAATTGCAAAGACTTCTGTTTATTTGTATTGTGTGTTATCACCCCCCCAATTACCCCTGTGTGAAGGTTTGTTATTTGAGTGTTGCCGAACCTGTTTTGGTTCTATGTTTGATCCGTTATTTGTGTGATTATACAACTCTTGTCAAAAACTGTTTTACTAAACAATTCTCCTATTTATAAAACTACTTCAACTGAGTCTTTTCAAATACTGCTTTCCTATTAAAACCTTTTCTAAACTATGTCAAGCACTCTCACTCTACTCTTAGGTCCTTAAGTTCTGCCCCTCCAGTGTATGACTGCCTTGGGATCCCTATGAGATCCCTCTAAACTCTTATGCACTGGATCTGGCTCTTCCACACTGCACTTATTCAGTTCTGGTTATAAAGTCTAGGTGTGAGCACTGCCCGGGATCCTTGAGATCCTTAGGGAACTCTGACGCACCTAAACAATGATATTGTCTGTGGAATTTGGCATTTGAGGCTATTGTAGGCTTGGGGAAGTCATTCGGGCCTGCTTCAGGCTCCCTATAGTTAACTTCTTCTTTTCTTTATTATTTATGTAATTTATTCAGCTGGTCTGTAATAATTATTTATAAATGACATTGTGGTGATTAGTGAAAAGGGGTGGGTAGTTACATATCTGTGGGGTAACTCGGGTAGATACCATGCCCATAAGATCGTGTTGATGTACTTGCTATGTTTGCTTTACCATGCTAGAAACCATGCCTATAGGATTTAAAGGGATTCAATATCAGAAACCATTTCTATAAGGTTAAAATCAACTTCATAAGTAGATACCATGCCTATAGAGTGTAAAGTGATTGAGTTCAACTTCTGCTACTGCATGTATTTACATTTTCTCACTGATATCAGCTCTTAACAATTAGATACCATGCTTATAGGAAATAAAATCAGAAATTCTGCCTACAGAATTTAAGATCAACTTAGTTTAAACAAGTCGGTCTAATTCGTGTTAGTTCGCTCTGAAACTGGCCTAATCAATTGTCTGTTTCTTTAAATGAATTTCTTTTTTTTTCAAACACTGCCTTAATTTACTATCACTAGACAGCATGCCTATAGGAACTCAAGAATCCATTTTTAAAAACTGTTCACTGTTCTACTACATCAACGTAGTTATCATGCTCTTAGGACGTCACTGTTCTGCGTTTAGGCAAGCCTATAGGGCGATTTTAAATTTTGCAACTCTGAACTGTATTTTTACTACTTAAAGTTGTCCAGATTTAATAGGTTTAATCAATAGGCAAGTTAAATAGGATCTTTCACATATTGTCCTAATTCAACACTATATAACCCTTGCTCACCTAGATATCATGTTCTGGGATTTTTCTCTTAAGTATTTGAATGTTGCTTGAAGACGTGCACTTATTTGTTGTGTTTGAGGAGGTAACTGTGAGCCTATAACTTGTTTCTTTAAATGCAGTCCTAACTGTTCTTGATTATCGCCTAGATTTTTATCCTTTAAAACCTTAGGAAAGTCTAGAGTTGTCCAAAGAATAGAGGCCCTAAAATACCTCCAGGGCCACGAGGAAGGGACGGGTAGTGCACGCATAGGACATTGTCAAGGTTACTATAACGCTTTAGGCTATGACCAAGGGGAGGGACTTGGGTAGAATGGGATATGATGACTACGTGTTAATGTCACGTGTAGCCCCTCATTGAGGAGTGTTTGCCGGGCATTGCGTGGGGTGATCCTGTAGGCTAACCAACCTAGGACCCCTCCTTCCCAAATTACCTTTGTCTAAAACTTTACTTTTTTTTTATGTACACAACTTGTCCAAATTCTTTGTCTTATTATTTGAGTCATACAATGTCCAACATGCTTTATTTGCCGTTATGTGTTTCAACTAATTATTTGTTAAAGGACTAATTCATAAGTATAAGTTCGGCCGGGACCCACCGTTGTGGACCGAGAGGAGTGCCTAACACCTTCCCCTCAAGGTTATTTCGAGCCCTTACCCTAAATCTCTGGTAATGCAAACTAGTCTAGGAGTTAATCGCTCTAGGTGCCGTAACGCACCGTAATCCGTTAGGTGGCGACTCTTCAAATACCCAAATCCCAAAAAGAAATGAGTTATTACCCCCATGAACGTCGAAACCCAGACTTTCTCCGCGGAGGAAAAAGGGGGCGTGACAATCCTCACTCTCAATTTTGATATCCACATTCTTCCTATCCATTATAATTGAATTAAACTCATCAAGGTGAGTTTTAACAGGTGTACCTTTGTTTATATGGAGATTGTATAACCTATTTTTCAAGTAGAGGCGGCTTGTTAGCGATTTCTTAGAATACAGATCTTCTAGCTTCTTCCATGTTGTTGTTGCAGAAGTTTCTTCTGCAATTTCCCGAAGAAACTATCTGTAACGCTCATAAGGATCACACTCAAAGCCCTCTCCTTCAGGTCTGCCTTCTCTGTCTCTTTCATTTCTTCGGGAAAATTCTCATCAATTGCCTTCCATAACCCTTGCAACACTAGGGACAATTTCATCATAATCTTCCATAGATTGAAACTAGAACCCTCGTCAAATTTCTCTACTTTGTACTTTGTTAAAGATGATGAAGACATCTTAACCCTAGATTATATGTAGAAACCCAAACCTTGTTGTGATACCAATTGTTGCGGAATATCGTGGGTTAACTAGCACACAATCACACACAAAGCAAATAGAGAAGAAAAATCAACACAAGGATTTAACGAGGTTCGGGTAAGCCTAATCCTCAGGGCAAAATCAGCGAGAGTTTTCCACTATAAATGAGAAGAAAAGCACAATACAATATCTAGAATCCTCAAATGCAACCCTTATATATAGATCCCAAATAGTCCCAAACCTATAAGAGAAAGGTTTCCTAATTTGACGAGGACTACAGGTTTTCATTTCCTAAATCTATTAGGACAATGGATTTTCCTAAATCTATAGGGATTATGGGCTTCCTAAAAATACAAGGAAATAATTCAAGCCACAAAATAACAACTTGAAACATAAGCGCAAGGAGATGACACTTGAAGACCTTATTGTTCGTCTAAAGATTGAAGAGGACAACAAGGTTGCTGAGCAGAAGTCCTGTGGTAACTCAACAATAATGAGAGCAACCATTGTTGAGGAAGCGTCTACAAGCAACAGAAAGAGAAAGAAGCTGGTTGGTCCAAAGAATATCCCGAGCAAAAAGAAGTTCAAAGGTAATTGCCACAACTGTGGAAAGGTTGGACATAAGGATGTGGATTGTCGTGCACCAAAGAAGGACAAGAAGAAGAGTCAAGAAAACATGGTTGAAAAGAATGATGAAATGGAGGAATTATGTGCCATGCTATCTAAATGCAGCTTTGTAGGAAATCCCAGAGAGTGGTGGATTGATTGTGGAACCAATCGCCATGTTTGTGCTAACAAAGAGTTATTTGCCTTTTATGTTCCTGTAGGGACGAAACTATCATTATGGGAATCTCCGCAACAATAAAAATTGAAGGAGTTGGAAAGATATCTTTGAAGACGACTTCAGGCAAAGTTGTGACTCTAAACAATGTTCTCCAAGTTCCTGAAATTCGCAAGAATTTGGTCTCTGCTGGACTTCTTATCAAGAATGGATTTAAGTGTATGTTCATTTCTGAAAAAGTTGTAATAAGCAAGAATGATGTGTATGCAGGAAAAGGTTACCTAACCGAGGGCCTTTTCAAGTTGAATGTAATAGCTATTGATATCAAAAAAGTTCAAGCTTCTTCTTACTTAATTGAGTCAAATAATTTATGACATGTATGTTTAGGTCACGTCAACTTCAAAACTACACGAAAAATGGTTAACTTGGAAGTATTGCCTAAATTTGAATGCGATAATTCGAAATGTCAAATATGTATGGAATCTAAGTATGTTAAACATCCTTATAAGTCGGTTGAAAGGAATTCAAATCCTTTATGCGTAATTCACACAAATATTTGCGATATGAAGTCAACACTATCTCGCGGTGGGAAAAAGTATTTCATAACTTTTATGGACGTCAATACTAGATATTGCTATATTTACTTACTTAATAGTAAACATGAAGCAATTGAGGCATTCAAGCAATACAAAATGAAGTTGAAGTGCAACTAAACAAAAGAATCAAATGATAAGAAGTGATATGGGTGATGAATATAACTCTCCTTTCGAAGAAATATGTTTGGAATATGGCATTATTCACCAAACAACCGTCGCTTACTCACTGCAATCTAATGGAATTGCGGAGAAAAAGAATAGAACATTAAAGGAGATGATGAATGCCTTGTTGATAAGTTTGGGTTTACCCCAGAACTTGTGGGGGGGGGGGGGGTAAGGGGGGGGGGGAAGCTATTCTTACAGTTAATCAAATACTCAATCGAGTTCCCCATAGCAAAATGCAATCCATTTCATATGAAAAATAGAAAGGTAGGAAGCCCAACTTAAAATATTTTAAGGTGTGGGGGTGTTTGGCTAAAGTGCAAGTTCCTAAACCCAAAAGGGTGAAGATTGGACCGAAAACGGTTGATTGCGTTTTCATAGGATATGCAAGAAATAGTAAGATATATCATTTTCTGGTTCATAAATCAGAAAATCCCGACATTCATATTAATACGGTAATCAAATCCGATAATGCTGAATTCTTTGAGAATATTTATCCGTATAAAAATGAATGTGAGTCATCTAGTGCAAAATCTAAGCGGCCTTGAGAAAAGCAAAGGAAAGTACGTTTAATGAGGAAAATCCAAGACGTAGTAAACGTCAAAGAACAACTACTTCCTTTGGACCAAACTTTTTGTTGGAAAATGATCCTTAAATGTTTAAGAAATCAATGTCTTTCTCAGAAGCACAATATTGGAAAGAGGTAGTCAATAGTGAGATAGAATCCATATTAAGTAATCATACTTGGGAATTGGTTGATCATCCTCCAAGAAATAAACCTTTGGGTTCGAAGTGGATTTTCAAGAGGAAAATGAAAGCGGATGGTACTATTGACAAATATAAGGCAAGCTTCATTGTCATAGGGTTTAGACAACGAGAGGGTCTTGATTAATTTGATACATACTCACCGGTAATGAGGATTACATCTATTCGGGTGTTAATATCTTTAGCCGCCATGTATGGTCTTGAAATCTATCAAATGGATGTGAAGACAACCTTCTTAAATGGATATTTGAAGGAAGAAATTTATATGGAACAATTTGAAGGGTTCGTGGTTCCCAGAAAAAAAAGAAGGTGTGCCGACTTGTTATGTCACTTTACGGATTGAAACAAGCACCCAAACAATGACATGCGAAGTTTAACCAAACAATATTGGTAAATGGATTTAAGATTAATGAGTGTGATAAATGAGTTCACATTAAAAACACTCCAAATCATATAGTCATTTTATGTTTATATGTTGATGATATGTTAATAATGACCAAAGACATCGCGGATATAAATGCTACTTAGTGTATGCTTACTAGCAAGTTTGACATGAAAGATTTTAGAGTTGCTGATTTAATTCTAGGAATTAAAATCAATAGGAGTCCTCAAGGATTGGCATTGTCCACATTAAAGTGGTACTTGAACAATTCAAGTATTTAGATTTCAAAGTCGTAAAGCCCCGGATTGATGTAAATGTTGCTTTTATAAAGAATCTAGGTCAGAGCAAATCTCAACTGTATTATGCTTGAGTGTTAGGAAGTTTAATGTATATCATGAATTGTACACGACCTGATATAGCTTGTGTAGTAAGTAAACTGAGTCGTTACACGGGTAATCCCGACCAAACTCATTGGATGGCAATGAAACGAGTTTTGCAGTATCTAACACATACCCAAGATTATGCTTTGCACTACAATAAGTATCATGCGGTAATTGAAGGATATAGTGATGCAAATTGGATCACAAGGTCATCATAAATATAGTCCAGAAGTGGATACGTGTTTACTATTGGTGGAGGTAGCAGTGTCTTGGAAATTAACCTAACAGACATGCATCGCTCGCTCTACAATGGAGTCTGAGTTTATAGCTTTAGATAAGGCTGGAGAAGACGCTGAATGGCTTCGTAATTTCTTGGAAGATATTCCATTTTAGCCCAAACCCGTGCCTCATATATGTATACATTGCGATAGTCAAGCGGCAATAGGAAGGGCTGGAATATAACGAAAAATCTCGTCACATACGACAAAGACATAATACCGTTAGACAACTACTCTCTAGTGGAATTCTCACAATTGACTACGTAAAGTCAAAAGATAATGTGTCGGCTCCGCTTACAGAAGGCCTAAATAGAGAGGCAGTTGATAAATCATCGAAGGGAATGAGACTATGGCCGAGGACAAGTCATTGTGGCGGTAACTCTACCTAGAAGATTGAAGATCCCAAGATCTAGGTTCAAGGAGATCAAACAAAGTTATTAGTGACGGTTCAACATTATCAAATAAAATCCTGGTCTATTCTTATGATGAGACAACATTCAGTACCAAGGATAAGGCGTTAAGGCTTTTTAATGGTTTCTAAGTTTGATACGGAGTATATCAAATAGTGTATCTATGGGATAACACGTTCAGGAATCACCTATATAAGTGTGAAGTGTAAGCCGCTTCAAGGAGAATTCTGCAAGGCCAGTTCTCTATGCACTTATGAACCAGGCGGTGTTCATGGATGAAACGAACACAACAATGAGAACCAAAGGCGGTTAAAGGGTTGATTGTATGACTTATGGCTGTCTAAGTATACACCAAAGTTCGACGGTTCAAAGATATCAAATCTACCGATTGACCGAGTATATCCGACATAAGTTCACTATGGAAAGTTCAAAGGGAAACCTACTTATCCAAATGCGACTAATTCTTGCGTGTAAATCACACAGTTTTTCATGGATGCATATGTTCATATACCCATTCCCCATTCATGTGAGGGATTGTTGTTTGTTTTATCTAATTAGATAAGAGGTGTGAATGAGAAATTGAGGGAAACGAAAAGTTTGAAGTTACTTTCTTTACTAATGCACTTTGTCACTCATCGGAAAATGGAAAGAAAATCTTTGTGCTTATCTAGAGAAGCACATCTTCTAGCTCTTAAAGAGTTAAGAAGAAGTGGTGCCTTGAGCCGTCCTCGTCGTCGCTCGCTCGGCTCGGCTCGGCTTCGGCTTCGGCTTCAAATTCGGTCAATTGATTTGATCGATAATTTTTTTGGACCAAATTTATTCCTCGTTTTCCGTTATATAGTTTCTTTTCTAATATTTGGTTGGCTTACCGAAAATATGCATACTCTCTTCTCTGTCTTCTGTCCCGTTTTCAGTTATATAGTTTCTTTTCTAATATCTGTTTGGCTTACCAAAAATCTGCATACTCTCTTCTCCGTCTTCTGTATTTCTGCATTGTTTTCCAAAAGCAAAAACGTAATGTGCTTTACTGCCGTTTGTTGAGTTCAACGAAGTTCTGTACCCTGCCTGTATAGGAAAATAATTTTGTTGTCCAGCTTGTGATCCTTCCCAGCATTCTTTAAAGTAGTGGTTGACACTAGATGACCGATAATCTTTTAGTACTAAGTGGTACTCCCAAATATCTAAATGGCACATCACCTTTGGAAAACTCGAGCAGATCTAGGATAGCCTATTGTGTGATCATATCTACTTCCCCCAAAGTATACAGAACTTTTCTCCTTATTAGCAACAAGGCTAGAGGCTTTAGAAAATTCCTGAAAGCACTCAAAAAGCAGCTGGAATTGCAAACACAAGTTTAAGAAAGGATTTGTTTGCTTTTGAAATAATTTTTTAGAATGTCAGAAAGATATAGGCCTTTAAAACTTTGGCAACACACGTGGCAGTATCCTACAAGTCCATAAAAAATGGACCAAAGAATACTACAAGGGATCTCAACCCATGATCTTCTACGTGGAGCAAGTTTTCACCTTTTATTTATCTATCTTTTTTTATTTTATTTTTAGAAGTAATAGTTCCTTTAAAAATTCCGAACATCGTTAGTCTCAGGGATCAAAATTACACATTAGGAGTAATTGAAGGTTAACTATACTCAGCTGACTAACACTGATCAAAGCAAGTACAATCAAACCTTTTTATAACAGCCCGTTTGTTCCGAATATTTTTGGATGTTATAGCGAAAAGCTGTTATTAGGGATATAAATGGACCGGGTTGGTTCGGTTTCTACCAAAACCAAACCAAACCAATTATATCGGTTTGGATTGGTTTGGTTTTGTCGGGTTTTTCGGGTTTTCGGGTTTTTTTATTACATGAATATTATTTCAATCTTACGTTATTAAAATTATAGATAAAGCTTTGATAAGTGAATATATGTTTAGTAAATATGGAAAAAATTGACAAACATATGATCTATTAAAATATTCTAATGGGAGAAATTTTTTAGTAACACATGATAGTTATTTTCTTAGTCGTCTAACAATAATTTTTCGTTAATTTATGCTTTCAAGGTTAATACATGAGAGGATCCAAATATTTCTACATTTTCTAAAGAAAAATCACTACAAAGTCTTAAAAATATAAATAAAATTTATATATTTATATATCGGTTTGGTTCGGGTTTTTTTACTCAATACCAAACCAAGTCAAACCAAACCTAGTCGGATTTTTTAATCGGTTTGGTTTGGTTTTTGGGTTTGGTGCGGTTTCCGGTTTGATTTGAACACCCCTACTTTTCACTTCATTAATCTTTTTTTTTTTAAAAAACTTATATATAGCCTAACCAAAAATGGGGCCCGGCTCCCACAAATATGGGACCTAAAATAGTGCTTTACTTGTTTTAGGGAAGGGCCGTCCTTGACCATAATGCCAAATTAATTTTTTCCTTTTTCTCCTCAAAGAGGAAAACAACGAATTACCTATCTATTTTGTATTTTACATCAGTTTAATTTAAATTTATTTTAAAGTGAGGTGATTGTTAGTAGCCACTATATTAACTTTATAAAGCCGGGTATTAACTGACATATTCCATTCTTATGATATAGATTTGATTTAAAGTGATGAGGCTTATGCTTTTGGCTCGATAAACTTATTTTAAAGTTAAAAGGGAAAAATTAAAAGAGAGAGAGAGAGAGTAAAACAGCACAGCTTAAAGTTAAGAGATTCTCACAAAATATTACTACCTTTTTCTTTCGAAACTCTCATTTGCTAATATTCTACAACTTTTTCACGTAATGCTTTCTGGAGATAGGAATGTTGGGTTTACGAAGATCATAGTAAGAAAAAGTGATTCTTTTCCCAAAACGAATCACAAAGCATGAAAAGTAGTGCTCGCACTTTTGACATTTCTTATTTCTGTTTTAAATTTTCCTTTTTTTTATGATAAAAAAAAAAAACTGCTATTAACAAAGTGGAAAAGTTAATCCTCCTTTGCAATACGTAATAGATCAAAACACTATATCTTATTTTGTGGGTTCCAACATCCAATAAGTACCTTTACATTTTAAATAAAAGCCAATAAAAGAGGTTAGTTTTCATAAAACAAATAGAAACCAAAGTGAGGTAAGATATTTTTGTCTCGGTACTCTGAGATTGGGGCCAAATAAACTCAAACTCGAGACTTTTGATTAAAAATGAAAATATCATATTTATTCTACAATATTAACCTTAAGTGGAGATGAGATGCAGTTGAACTTTGCTGAGTTGAAGGTTATAGCGAGATAAAAAATTATCATCTTTACATAAATTTATAAGGTGAAATATAATCTTGAATTGATCTTGGTTTATGTGGCTTGACGTATAAAGAGCTTGAAGATTAGGAGCCTGTTTGAATTGGCTTATTTTAAGTGCTTTTAAGCCAAAATCGTTTTTAAGCCATTTTGTAGTGTTTGGATAAAGTAAAAAAGTGCTTTTAAGCACTTGTTTTTAAGCTAAAATGACAAAAACAAGCCAAAAGCCAAAAGTTAGAATTCCTAACTTATGGCTTAAAAGCTATTTTGGCTTAAAAGCCACTTAAAACAAGACCATCCAAATGGGCTCTAGAATAGATTTAGTGGGAGATTGAAATTTGAAAGATTCTATCAACATGTCTTTCTTGTTTTTCTTTCAAACCGTGTCCCAAAAGAAGTAGATTACTACCCCTATTCTCGACTCAAAATGCATAGTTGGATTGTTGGAGAGTATATAATTTTTGGTACATTGGGAATGATAACAACAACTACAACAACCCACTAGAATTTCACTAGTGGGGTCTAGAATTCCACTAGTGGGGTCTGAGAATATAATGTACGCAGACGTTACCCCTACCCCGGAGGGATAGAGAGGCTGTTTTCAGAAGACTCTCGGCTCAGAGACCCATTGTGTTTCCAACACTCGGAAAGATAAATAAATGTTTTAGTATCTTTCATAATTTAGAGGACTTAAATCGCCTAGGAGAATAAACTTTATTTTTGTGACATCCAAGCGAATCCCACATCGACAAAAGACGCGGGAGAGATGCTGGGTATATAAGTAGACAAGTCTTAGATCCTAGTGATGCATTTTAAAACCGTACAGGCCTAGACCAAAGCGGATAATATCATAGTGCGCTGGGTTGATACCTATGGTATCCAAGCCACTCTACGTGCAACTTGAATGATGGTACGACAAACCTCACCTGTCATTTGAGTGTAGGCGAATCCCACATCTGTGAGATGGTGGTAGGGCAAACCTTAGCGAGGACGCTTCCCTAAGGGAAATTCCACTTCTTTGAAAAGGTATATGCGACACCCTAGGCTCATCCCGCATCGACAAACTACGAACGAGATGTTGTATATATAAGTAGACAAAATCTAATGTACAATATCACTAGTATATTGAGCTATTACAATTTCCTTTAACATCTTTCCAGATTAGTAAATTTACTTCATGTTTGTATGAGGGTCTTGTTAGCTTCCAACAAATATTTACAATCTGTTGGGTATTGGATTTGGGTCATGGGTCGCCCATATGGACTGACCCTACCTATTTAGAGGAGATAAAAATCTAAAAGAGGTTACCTAGGGAGTTAAAACACAGATAAATAAAAGAAAAAACTGTTGTACGTTAGAAAAATAATGGGAACGTGTGATTGTGTGAGCGACAGTTTTTTTCTAGAAACCTCTCTCTCCTTTATATATCTTTCTTCTTCAATAGAGAAAAAAATAATAAAGTAATTCTCCCTAAAGAAAGAAACACAGTGTGATAAACAAAAATAAGGTATTTAGTTCGTGAACAAGAATTTCGTTTCCAAGAGAGATAAAATCGGATTCGGGCAATTGATTGGTACAGATTCTGCAAAAAAATTCCGCTGTTGTTAACAGGTACACAAATTCGATGTCCCTGTTACTCGATTTTAACTATCATTGGTATCAGCGCATTTAAAGTGTGTTCTATTGAGATGAATACACTATTGATTTTAATCAGTGTCAATTTTGTTAACAGATCAGAGTTCCAATATGTTTGCAAATTGTACGATAATCACTCCTTAATATACTAAAAGATTCAAATTCTCTCATGCTTCAATTTTTTGGATAAAGAAAAGTAGGAGTTCTGTAGTAGTCCTTTATACATAACTCATAAGGGTCTAAAATGTATAAAGTTAACAACTTGTGAAACTGATTAGATACATCCCATAATTAGTCTGTTACAGTATTTAATAATGTATTCGATACTGGTTAGTAATTTATACTGCTTTGATTATTTACAAGTCTCTTTCTGATTTGAAATTGGGTCGCTTTCATGGAGTTTGCTTTTAACCTTATAACTTGTTCAAAGTTGGCTACGGTTTAAGATGGAAGAAGAATCAGTTTCACAATATTATGACTCACGGGATTTGCTCCACTGCACAATTTTATAGCTTTATGTTATGTAAAAAAAAAAAAAACTTGTTGAGAAACAAAGCTAAAGGCATACATGAATATTGTACATAAAGTTTTCTTGAAATTCTTTGGTCATTAAGACCGAATGAGAGATTGTTGGTAACATATTTTATGCTTTATATTTCAATTTAAAGAACACTATTTGCAGAGATCTAAACTGAAGCTATCTATTTCTCTGTGACTTTGATCATGTGATTACAAGAGATTATGGCCATATTAGAACTCGTTGTCTCCTTAATATAGAAAAATAGTTTAGCCATAACCCCTTACATTGATATACTTCTACGAGATATTGTTACATATGTTATCACATTGAATGGTTGTAGCCATTCTTATTGTTTTCTTGGTCCTATTTCAGATATGGCTGAAAAGGGACAAGTTTGAATTACTCCAAGTGGGAGTTCTCGAAGTCAAGAAAGGGGACAGCATAGAAGGATACGTCGCAGGACTTATTTCTATAATGATTCAGACTCGGAGCCTGAAGTCATCAGGAATTTCCCAAGGGCGAGGCAAAATGAGTTAAGGGATTGAAGGGCTTAACGAAGGGAAAGAGAAAAGAAATTTAGGGAGTTTAAGGAATTTAAAATGGGCCCTAATACTTCCATATTAAAACATGTACACCTTTTTCAGTTAAAAAGAGCTGAATTGGTTATTTACATAGAAATTACTGATTGGGAAGCATTAACTATTTTAGCAAACTCTCTTCGATAGCCTTGGGGTAAAATTTTAACCGAGCTTTATCATGATATTTGATCTAGTGCACCATTTACGTATATGTGCAAGAGTTAGTGTTCGATTGGTATATGTATGTCCTAGCAAACATATAAATTGTTATTATGTGTTTTATCTTAATGAAATTTAAATTATGTTATTTATCTCACCAGTTACATTCATTGTTTATTATATATTTTTTTGTAATGGATTGAGATTTGAAATAAAGTACACACTAAGAAATAATTTTAATATTTATTAAAATATTTAGATATAGATGATGAATGAAAACGTAGTGACCTTTCGATTCTATAATAAATATTGAATTAATATTAAAATTAATTTATTTGAGTGTATAATCACATGAATAAATTGATTGTAGTCTATATATTGATGAGTTAAATGTGTAATATTGTCTCTAATAACAGGCATGACAAAAGTATCATTGCTGACTTGAAAATTATGACATCTGGAGTCGTAAGATGTGGTATGTACTCGAAGAGCAAGATGCTCTTGAAAGTATCAACCATGCTATGAGTCACCCAGAGGAGGGTAACACTGCCCAACAGATGAATGATCTGGAAACTTACAATGTTTAGAAAAAGAAAGATTCCATCGCACGTTGAATTATTGTAAGTTCAGTTGCTGATGATCTCATCCATGAATGTGAGCAATATCCTACTACTCAAGCCATGTAGGCACATTTAAGAGAGGCATATGGGGGTACAACTCTGACTCGCCTTCGACAGCCGACAATCAATTTTGACACATACAAAAAGCGTCATGATCACAGTGTCAAGCAACATCTAAGGGTGACGTCAAACATGATTGCTCAACTCAAAACTACTGGTCATGTTCTCTCCGAGGAGCAGCAGGTTTAGGCAGTGATTCGGTCTCTTCCCAATAATTGGGAACGTCTGAAGGTTAACTTGACCCACAGTGATAGCATCAAAACTTTTGCTGATGTTTCCCATCATGTGGAGCTTGAAGACGAGCGACTTGGTGCTGCTAAAGCTGTACCTAATGCTTTTGTGGCAGAATCAAGTGGTACAAAGAGATCAAGCTTCAAGCGCAAGAAAAATTAGAAAAATGACGGAAAGGGTAAGGAGACCGGAGAAGGATCCTCCAAGAAAAGAAACAAACCAAATTCCAAGAAAGGAAAACGGTTCTACAAGAAGAAAGACAAGAGTAAGATGAAGTGCTACAATTGCCATGTTCCAGGGCATTTTGCTCGTCAGTGCACTGAGCCGAAAAAGGCAGAATTTCAAAATGCATCTCTTAGTACTATATATTTTTCTAACACTGTTTTACTAACTGAATCTTATCCTGTGTGGATTGTAGACTCAGGGGCCACCGACCATGTGAGCCGTGATAGAGAAGCGTTTATAAAGTTTCGTCGAGTTCCACCTGGATCAAAAGTGTAACGACCCGATCGGTCGTTTCGAGTTCCAACGCTCCATTCAGCAGTCGGAGGCCATGAACAGCTTCATTCAGGTATTACGACTTATACGCATGGTCGGAATTTAATTTCAGGAAGTTCAAAGTTGATTCAGGAAGAGAATTCTCATTTCAGAAGCTTAAAGTTGAAAGAATGAACTAGGGTTGGAATTTTGAGTAAACGACATCGGAATCAGGATCTGAAGGTTCCAGCAGGTTCTTTTGATGATTTCGGACTTGGGCGTATGCCCGGTTCGGGTTTTGGATAACCCGAGAGTGTTTTGGCGCCTATTGTGGAAGTTAGCATTTTAGAAGGAATTTCATAAGTTTGGCTTGAAGTGCAATTCAGTGTTATCGATGTCTGTTTGGGATTCCGAGACCGTGAATAGCTCCGTATGGTGATTCTGGAGTTGGGGGCGCGATCGGAAGTGAATTTGGAGGTCCGTAGGTCATTTTGAAGCCATTTGGCTAAAGATAGAAATTTGAAGGTTTTTGGAAAGTTTGACCGGAAGTGGACTTTTGATATCGGGGTCGGAATCCGATTCCAGAAGTTGGAGTAGGTCCGTAATGTTAAATACGACTTGTGTGCAAAATTTGAGGGCAATCGGACGCGATTTGATAGGCTTAAGCATCGGAAATAGAAGTTGGAAAGTTCAAAGTTCATAAAGCTCGAATCGGGGTGTAATTCATGGTTTTAGCGTTGTTTGATGTGATTTGAGGCTTCGAGCAAGTCCGTAATGTGTTATGGGATTGGTTGGTATGATTGGTTGGGGTCCCGGGGACATCGGGTGGATTCCGAGTGGTTAACGGATCGAAAAATTGATTTTTGGGAAGGCTGGTGTTGCTGGTTTCTGGTATTTCCGCTTCTGCGGAAATGGGACCGCAGAAGCGGCCCCGCTGAAGCGAGGAAGTAACTGCAGAAGCAGTTTTGGTTGGAGCTGCAGGGATCCGCAGATGCGGTTGGGTTTCCGCAGAAGCGGACCGCACCTGCGATGTGGAGAACCGCAGAACCGGAAGTCCTGGGTATGGATGGGAGCCGCAGAAGCGGCAAGATATCCGCAGAAGCGGAACCGCTTAAGCGGTAAAATTTCCACAGAAGCGGAAACGACTGAAGGCAGAGACTTGTTTTAAGTTCGAGGTTGAGTTCATTTCAACCCCATTTTTCTTCCATTGGAGTCGATGGGGAGCAGCTTGGAGACGCCATTTTCGTCACTTGTCATGAGGTAAGTAATTTATACTAGCTTTGAGTTAAATACAAGGTGTATACATGGATTTAGGCATGGAAATTAGTATATAAATTGGGGTTTTGGTGGAAAACCTAGAAAATCATATTCTTGGAATTTAGCTACGATTTTTGAGTATGGAATTCAGAGAAAATCATATATTTGAGTTCCTAAGGTCATGGGTAACCTTTATCTTCGAAAAATTTCGGATTCCGGGCACGTGGGCCCGAGGACATTTTGGTCAACTTTTCGTTCTGGGTTAGGAATTGTTATAAATTGGGTTGTAAAGTATAGTTGAGCATATATTAATGGATTTGTATGGTCATTGGCTAGTTTTGGTGCATTGTGCGTTGGTTCAAGCCTTCGGAAGGATGTAGGATGCCGGTTGCGAGTCTTCGGAGCGAGGTGAGTCTCCTTTCTAATCTTGTGAGGGGGAATTTACCCCATAGGTGAGTAAAATGGTTATGTGCTCCTATTTGTGGGGGCTACGCACGCATGAGGTGACGAGAGTCCGTGCGTAGCTACTATTATGCTATTGTTCGGGTAGTCTAGGACTCGAAAGCATGTTATATTTGGATTACTGTGAACTCATTGATAGTTTGAATTGTTTAGATCACCTTGAATTGGTAAAGGAATTTAAAAAGAGATTTAATAGTAATTTTCCCTGAAATGTTAAAAAGAGGAAAGTTGTTTATTTGGAGGATTATCCTCGATGAGCTCTTAATTTCCTACTTGAGCATGTACTTTATGCGTGCCTGCGTCGCATGGATGATTCGCGAGCAGGATATGTGTTTATTTATGGAACGGGCCGAACGCCTCGGTGAAAATAGATGCATCTATGGTTCGTGCCGCTCGACCCTCGGTAGTGCACAGTTTACATTCATGTTGGAGCGGGCCGTCGCCTCGGTGTGATTTGCGCATGTTTATCTGTTACTTAATAGTTGCAAAATGTGGAATTGGCCCTACGTGGCTTGATATAAATTGATAAAATAATAAACAATAGACTTTGGAAGCCCTTGATTTATTGTTGAAGGTGCTTGCCTGTTTTTCCTGGCTTCACAATTAGAACCTTTATATAAATCCATGTTTATTCTCGCTCTTATAGAATACTGTTTATTGACCTTAAGTGAGTGTCGAAGTTGGCCATCTCGTCTCTACCCCTTCGGGATTAGGCGGGATACTCACTGAGTAGACGTTGATTACGTACTCATACTACACTTCTGTGCATTTTTGTTGCACAGGTATATTCTACGTTAGATAGCAGCACAGACGATTTGGGAACTTGGTGAGCTGCATTGTTCGCGACCCGCAGCTAGAGTGGTTCCCTTCCAGTACTTTATTTATTTATTCTCTGTCCACTGTATTTCGGATAGACACTTGTATTTTATTTTCCTTATCAGTAGTTGCTCATGCACTTGTGACACCGGGTTCTGGGATGTCTTCTCTTTGAAAGATGTGTATTAATAATTATTTCTTCCTTTGAATTTAGTCAGAGATTGTTCTATATATGAAAAATGGAGGTAAAATTCCTAGATTTCAAAGTTATTAAAAGAGAGTTTAATTGATGATTTAGTTGGCTTGCCTGACAACGGTGTCCGGCGCCATCACGACCCTTAGTGGATTTTGGGTCGTGACAACATGGTATCAGAGCACTAGGTTCCCGTCGGTCTCACGAGTCATGAGCAAGTCTAGTAGAGTCTCGCGGATCGGTACGGAGACGTTTGTACTTATCCTCGGGAGGCTGCAGGACTGTTAGGAGTACTTCCCTTCTTGTTTCCTTATCGTGCGGTTCGATTCCTTGAGGCTTATGCCTTTGATTCCTTCCCACTCAATCTTACGCGACGCGAGCGCTTGTTATAAATCAAAAATTGAAGGACCGTAATGGCACTACCAGTGTGGTGCGAGATGGTTTATCCGGTATAGTTGATTGGACTATTATAGTCACATTACGGAAGGAATTTATATTGTTTTGGTTCAGTAACAGGACTTCTGAGAGCCTTGAGGCTAGGCACAGGTTGCCATAATGCTTATGAGCGATTATTCCGCAGTGTGGTTGTGATGGTAGGGTGTTTGCCCACGTGTCGGGCAGTAAAAGAGTTGAAGGGAGGTTTACTCAGTGTGTATCAAGGGATTCCGTATTTTATTCCCGGAAAGGGGAAAGGCAATCGAACTAGAAGGGTAGTCAGGTATGATTGGTGAAGGTAATGAGGCTTGGTAATTTCAAGTGTAGTGAACTTTTTCCCCTATATTAGGGTGTTGTCGTCCTAATAGGACGTATTAAGGTTGTCGGTGTTATGATTTTCTACAA
This sequence comes from Nicotiana attenuata, assembly GCF_001879085.1. Taxonomy (NCBI): domain Eukaryota; kingdom Viridiplantae; phylum Streptophyta; class Magnoliopsida; order Solanales; family Solanaceae; genus Nicotiana; species Nicotiana attenuata. The sequence continues at coordinate 85,839 of NW_017670360.1, forward strand.
TTCGCCTTTGAGGCAAGATATGGTGAAATAGTATCGGAGATACAACTGTCAGATAACGCAGGATGCGGTGGTTCGGGATTGGATTAGTATCTATTGTTAACGGTTTGAGAAAGATGACCTTCGGAAAGGTTTGGAGTTAGTATCAAATTGTGAATTCAAGTTCTAAGAAGATAAATTTTATTAAGGCAGTAACTGAGCAGCAAAAGATGACAAAGGCACGTGAGAAGTGTCAGGCGGAGTTTTAAATGGCTAAAAGGCCAAGTATATGAAGCAAGAGATGAGTAGTCGATTAAGGGAATGAGTTTCGCCAAAGTGGGAGAGTGGTGGAGATGTATACGGGCTTGTAGTGGAAGGACCACGTACCTTAAGGATGAGTTTGGGGTGAATTGATAATATTAGTGATTGGTGATTGGGGTCTACGGATTCAATTTGAAGTAGGGGTTCTTGTGCGGCCGGAGGTTTAATATAACGGAAAAGAGCCGCCTAAAGGAAGAAGGATACATCATGGCTTTGAATTGGGAGGATGTTGTCGCACATTTCAAGGATGTCCACAAGGGGTAAAATGGACCTGTGCAACTGGAGTGAGAGCTCAGACTCAGGAAGGGTCATTGATGTCGTAGTAATGGTACCCTGTGCAGCAGTGTCGGAAGATGCCGGGGAGAGCCTTCTATAGGTAGGTTAGCCAAGTGAGCAGATTAGCAGTCGCGTGGTTGGCGAGGCTTCTGCGAAGAATCTTATCGGGTATGTAGTGAAGGGATTGATCGTGCGGTGGATGAATTAGAGAATAAGAAAGGGGTTTTACAGAGAGATCTCGGGAATTTTGGCGGTTGATTGTGCAAGGGTATGTCAATAATGGATAAAAAGGACGAGTGAGTTCCGGGTTTGTGAAATAATGGCTTCAAGCTAAGTGGGAGAGTCCCACCGTCTATGATTGAGTTGCATGGTTAACTACTTGCTAAGTTTCTGGTTATTATAATATTGAGGGGTTACCTCAGCTACGAGAAAGGCCATGAGTAGTAATTCGAGCTAGCAAATTGTTGAAATGCATGCTATGGTTGGCCTTATCGGCTCATGTTCTTGGGGAAGAATTCGGGATTTATGCCTTGTATAGTGCAGGTTTCAAAGGAAGTGGTTCCGCCGGGTGCCTCGTCAAGAGGGTATTCACGTGTTATAAGATTTATGGAGCTGATTATATTCGGGANATGTTCAGTACAGATCCCCATATCTACTTATTGTGTTCTATTTCCTATTTTCTAAAGAAAGTCCGTAGTATTGCGGGAGTTAGGTTCCTCCCAGAGTTCGTTTCCTTTTGCATTGTGTTCGAATTGGTGGCCTATTGGCGCATGGTAGCATCATACGAGATTTTAACAATTTATGGGGTGGTTTGTTGCCTGAGCAGTTGTATCGGATGAGACGAGACTATGAGATTTAGGGTCAGTGTAATCTGATTATATGAAGTACGTTAAGGAGCAAAGATTGCTATTTGATTCAGAATATGGTAATGTTTCGTGTCAGAGGTATAGACTCAATGATTGGTTGACTTGGCAGTTGATTATAAATTTCTTCACATCTCTTCTGTTGTGACGGTGTTGTAAGAATTGGAGTAAGACCTGTGTATGTTATGGGGTGCAATGGGAGCACCAGATTCGTGGAATTTCGACTAAGTTGAACAGACAATGTTATTGTGGTCCAGTGAGTAAAGTAATGCAGTGTATGAATTCAGCAAAGTTATGCAGCCATGATTGGGTACAATGTGTGGTGGTTGAAATGGTGACCTTACGTTAGAAACAGGTCGGGCATAGAATTTCGGATGTTGGAATTGGGCCTTAAGGCGTATATGCTTGAATAAAAGAGAATATCTTCAGAATTGATCGGGCTAATGTGCTCAACTAAGTTGTGATAGCACGGGAAGGTGCATGAGAAGTTAACCAGTGACTTCAGACTACTCCAGCATAATTCTCAGCACGTTCGAGGACGAACGTTTGTTTAAGTGGGAGAGAATGTAACGACCCTACCGGTCGTTTCGAGTTCTAACGCTCCATTCAGCAGTCGGAGGCCATGAACAGCTTCATTCAGGTATTACGACTTGTACGCGTGGTCGGAATTTAATTTCAGGAAGTTCAAAGTTGATTCAGGAAGAGAATTCTCATTTCAGAAGCTTAAAGTTGAAAGAATGAACTAGGGTTGGAATTTTGAGTAAACGACATCGGAATCAGGATCTGAAGGTTCCAGCAGGTTCGTATGATGATTTCGGACTTGGGCGTATGCCCGGTTCGGGTTTTGGATAACCCGGGAGTGTTTTGGCGCCTATTGTGGAAGTTAACATTTTAGAAGGAATTTCATGAGTTGTTTGGAAGCGCATTTTAATGTTATCAATGTCCGTTTGGGATTCTGAGACTGCATATAGCTCCGTATGGTGATTCTGGAATTGGGAGCGCGATCGGAAGTGAATTCGGAGGTCCGTAGGTCATTTTGGAGCCATTTGGCTAAAGATAGAAATTCGAAGGTTTTTGAGAAGTTTGACCGGAGGTTGACTTCTTGATATCGGGGTCGAAATTCGATTCCGGAAGTTGCAGTAGGTCCGTAATGTCAAATATGACTTGTGCGCAAAATTTGAGGCCAATCGGACGTGATTTGATAGGTTTAAACATCGGAAATAGAAGTTGGAAAGTTCAAAGTTCATAAAGCTTGAATCGGGGTGTAATCATGGTTTTAGCGTTGTTTGATGTGATTTGAGGCCTCGAGCAAGTCCGTAATGTGTTTTGGGACTGGTTGCTATGATTGGTTGGGGTCCCGGGGGCCTCGGGTGAATTCCGGGTGGTTAACGGATCAAATTTGGAAGTTGAAGAACAGTTGAAGAGATCTGGTTGCTGGTATTTCCGCTTCTGCGGAAATGGGACCGCAGAAGCGGCCCCGCAGAAGCGAGGAAGTAACCGCAGAAGCGGTTGGGAGTGAAGGGGAGCAGGGACCGCTTATGCGGTCAGGTATCCGCAAAAGCGGTAGAGGGCACCGCAGAAGCGTAATGGTTCGAAGGGTCATGGGCCGCAGATGCGGTCAATGTTCCGCAGAAGCGGACCGCATCTGTGGAAGCAGCATCGCAGAAGCGAAATGGGGGCTAGGCCAGGGAAGCCGCAGAAGCGGCCTATTGTCCGCAAAAGCGGAACCGCATAAGCGGCAATAATTCCGCAGAAGCGGAAATGACTGGGGCAGTGAGGATGTTTTAAGTTCGGGGTTGAGTTCATTTCAACCCCATTTTTCTTCCATTAGAGTCGATGGGGAGCAGCTTGGAGACGCCATTTTTGTCACTTGTCATGAGGTAAGTAATTTATACTAGCTTTGAGTTAAATACAAGGTTTATAAATGGATTTAGGCATGGAAATTAGTATATAAATTGGGGTTTTGGTGGAAAACCTAGAAAATCATATTCTTGGAATTTAGCTACGTTTTTTGAATATGGAATCAAGAGAAAATCATATATTTGAGTTCCTAAGGTCATGGGTAACCTTTATCTTCCAAAAATTTCGGATTCTGGGCACTTGGGCCCGAGGGCATTTTGGTCAACTTTTCGTTCGGGGTTAGGAATTGTTATAAATTGGGTTGTAAAGTATAGTTGAGCATATATTAATGGATTTGTATGGTCATTGGCTAGTTTTGGTGCATTGTGCGTTGGTTCAAGCCTTCGTAAGGATGTAGGATGCCGGTTGCGAGTTTTCGGAGCGAGGTGAGTCTCCTTTCTAATCTTGTGAGGGGGAATTTACCCCATAGGTGAGTAAAATGGTTATGTGCTCCTATTTGTGGGGGCTACGCACGCACGAGGTGACGAGAGTCCGTGCGTAGCTACTATTATGCTATTGTCCGGGTAGTCTAGGACTCGAAAGCATGTTATATTTGGATTACTGTGAACTCATTGATAGTTTGAATTGTTTAGATCACCTTGAATTGGTAAAGGAATTTAAAAAGAGATTTAATAGTAATTTTCCCTGAAATGTTAAAAAGAGAAAAGTTGTTTATTTGGAGGATTATCCTCGATGAGCTCTTAATTTCCTACTTGAGCATGTACTTTATGCGTGCCTGCGTGGCATGGATGATTCGCGAGCAGGATATCTGTTTATTTATGGAACGGGCCGAACGCCTCGGTGAAAATAGATGCATCTATGGTTCGTGCCGCTCGACCCTCGGCAGTGCACAGTTTACATTCTTGTTGGAGCGGGCCGTCGCCTCGGTGTGATTTGCGCATGTTTATCTGTTACTTAATAGTTGCAAAATGTGGAATTGGCCCTACGTGGCTTGATATAAATTGATAAAATAATAAAGAATAGACTTTGGAAGCCCTTGATTTATTGTTGAAGGTGCTTGCCTGTTTTTCCTGGCTTCACAATTAGAACCTTTATATAAATCCATGATTATTCTCGCTCTTATAGAATATTGTTTATTGACCTTTAGTGAGTGTCGAAGTTGGCCATCTCGTCTCTACCCCTTCGGGATTAGGCGGGATACTCACTGAGTACACGTTGATTACGTACTCATACTACACTTCTGTGCATTTTTGTTGCACAAGTATATTCTACATTAGATAGCAGCACGGACGATTTGGGGACTTGGTGAGCTGCATTGTTCGAGACAACCCGCAGCTAGAGTGGTTCCCTTCCAGTACTTTATTTATTTATTCTCTGTCCACTGTATTCCGGACAGACACTTGTATTTTATTTTCCTTATCAGTAGTTACTCATGCACTTGTGACACCGGGTTCTAGGATGGCTTCTCTTTGAAAGATGTGTATTAATAATTATTTCTTCCTTTGAANACATTTTATTGGAAAAATTCGATATTACACACAAGTTCCACATGTGGAATAATGTGAAAAGATGTCGAAATTAATAAATTGATTAATGCAAAGGCCAAGGAGTTGTTGGGAAGCTTGATTGAAGAAACTTATTATGGGAATTTGTATGCAACTGGAGAGATGGATATATTGGAGAAAATGAGAAATTATGGATTGGTTTAGTGCACGAGGGATCTTTCTAACGAGGATTGTAAGAAGCATCTTGAGGGTATTGGAGTACTATTATTTATTAGTACTGTTGTTGTGATGGGAAAGAAGATGGAAGAGTTTTTAGTGGAAGCTCTGCCTTTAGATATGAAAAAAATCTACTCTTTTATATATATTAGTATTGCTACAAGTTATAATTTTCATATTGAGGGCTTGAACTGAAACGCAATATTATGATGTAATTTTGTTAATATATTGATACAACAATATATGATTCTTTTATATATCACAATTCATCCTCATTTTGGCGTATATTTAGTATATCTCGCTAAAGGGGATTTATATTGGAAAATTAAATGCGATGTCATATACTTCTCGATTAGAATAAAAAGGAACAAAAATTGGAGAAGCTGCTTTTCTTAGCAACAAAACTTGGAGAAACTCCAATAGTAGACGAGCTTACCTGTTAGTTCACTCGCTCCATACGTGGATGTCCTTCTATTTAATGGCGGACTCAAGATTTTAAAGTTATGAATATATATTTTGATAAAAACTTCGAAAGTAAAGAGGAGAAAAATTTAGTTGTGAGTTTTTACTCAATTTATATATTAAATTTTGATAATTGCATATGTAAATCTACTAAATCTTGTTAAAGGCAATGGACGCTTGAGCATCCACAAGCCTCCATGTAGGTACACTACTGCCTCTATCTTATCCAGGTCTCAGAGTGAAGTTTAATGTACACAATGTTTTTCGGTTTATGCTCTTCGTGATTTTCTCTATGCCATCTAGTCTGCTAAGTGGAGGCAAAGGGTTCAATTAAATTTCTTCCTCTGAAAAATCTGAAAGTACAAGAGGGGAGGGATGAATTGTATATTTTTAAACTTAAAACCTATTGGTTGACTGATTTACCAATTAGTCGACTTGATGCAATAACCTAACAATTATAGTACCAGAATATAAAATACAGAAATTAAGTGCAGAAATTAAAGACACCGGAATATTATACTGGTTCGGATTCAATGTGAATCCTAGTCCAGTCCCCTTGGGTTGCAAGGGAGTTCTCTTTAGTAATTTCGTTTCTTCGAGTACAATGGAAATGATGTGATAGCTCAGTTTCTCTAACGCTCGTCTTCTTTTGATACAATGCCTCACTAGTGTTATACTCTCCTTTTTCTCTGACTTGTTACACAGCAGATCTCAATGAACTACAATGTTTGTTTGCACTAGAATAAAGAGAGAATTTTGGTTTGATCAAAGTATGTCCTTCCTAAGGCTGAAAACTGAGTATAAATACTTTGGTGAAGACCTTGAGCAGACAAGATTTGACAACCCAAGGGATTTGATCCTTGGAAAGAGATTGATTCTTTTCAAAAATAAGATTGCTAGCCGTTGCTCTTCCTTGATGAGAGAAGATTGATTGGCTTCCTTCTACAGTCATTGATGGTGAGATTTTACTCTTTAATTGTTAGTTGGCAGCTCTTGATCACTTCCTTCTCCAACCGTTGAAGATGAAGATTTGCTCCTTGATTGTTGGTCTTTCCAAAATTTACAAATCAGCTAATCTCCTTGATTTGCTCCTTTGAGTATGTTGGCCTTGATTGACGCGTTAGTTTTAGGCTTTCAAAGATTCTTTCCATCGCAGCTATCCACAATCTTTGCTGATTGATATCTTTCCTTAAGCATTCAAATTTGCTTCAACAATCTTGTAGTAACTCCTTGATTCCTTGATCTCTTCTGATTGATTTCCTGCACAAATATATTATTGGCATTATTAAAATTAGATCTAACAATCTCCCCCTTTTTGATGATGTCAAAATAATATATTTGTATAAACACCGGTTGACTTCCCTGTGTTTTACTCCCCCTCAATGTATGCAGTTGAGGATCCTGGCGCTCCCCCTCTGTAACGACCCGACCGGTCGTTTCGAGTTCTAACGCTCCATTCAGCAGTCGGAGGCCATGAACAGCTTCATTCAGGTATTACGACTTGTACACGTGGTTGGAATTTAATTTCAGGAAGTTCAAAGTTGATTCAGGAAGAGAATTCTCATTTCAGAAGCTTAAAGTTGAAAGAATGAACTAGGGTTGGAATTTTGAGTAAACAACATCGGAATCAGGATCTAAAGGTTCCAGCAGGTTCGTATGGTGATTTCGGACTTGGGCGTATGCGCGGTTCGGGTTTTGGATAACCCGGGAGTGTTTTGGCGCCTATTGTGGAAGTTAACATTTTAGAAGGAATTTCATGAGTTGTTTGGAAGCGCATTTTAATGTTATCAATGTCCGTTTGGGATTGCATATAGCTCCGTATGGTGATTCTGGAATTGGGAGCGCGATCGGAAGTGAATTCGGAGGTCCGTAGGTCATTTTGGAGCCATTTGGCTAAAGATAGAAATTCAAAGGTTTTTGAGAAGTTTGACCGGAGGTTGACTTCTTGATATCGGGGTCGGAATCCGATTCCAGAAGTTGCAGTAGGTCCGTAATGTCAAATATGACTTGTGCGCAAAATTTGAGGCCAATCGGACGTGATTTGATAGGTTTAAACATCGGAAATAGAAGTTGGAAAGTTCAAAGTTCATAAAGCTTGAATTGGGGTGTAATTCATGGTTTTAGCGTTGTTTGATGTGATTTGAGGCCTCGAGCAAGTCCGTAATGTGTTTTGGGACTGGTTGGTATGATTGGTTGGGGTCCCGGGGGCCTCGGGTGAATTCCGGGTGGTTAACGGATCAAATTTGGAAGTTGAAGAACAGTTGAAGGGATCTGGTTGCTTGTATTTCCGCTTCTGCGGAAATGGGACCGCAGAAGCGGCCCCGCAGAAGAGAGGAAGTAACCGCAGAAGCGCTTGGGAGTGAAGGGGAGCAGGGACCGCTTATGCGGTCAGGTATCCGCAAAAGCGGAGTCGCAAAAGCGGTAGAGGGCACCGCAGAAGCGTAATAGTTCGAAGGGTCGTGGGCCGCAGATGCGGTCAATGTTCCGCAGAAGCGGACCGCATCTGCGGAAGTAGCATCGCAGAAGCGAAAGGGGGGCTAGGCCAGGGAAGCCGCAGAAGCGGTCTATTGTCCGCAAAAGCGGAACCGCATAAGCGGCAATAATTCCGCAGAAGCGGAAATGACTGGGGCAGTGAGAATGTTTTAAGTTCGGGGTTGAGTTCATTTCAACCCCATTTTTCTTCCATTGGAGTCGATGGGGAGCAGCTTGGAGATGCCATTTTCGTCACTTGTCATGAGGTAAGTAATTTATACTAGCTTTGAGTTAAATACAAGGTTTATACATGGATTTAGGCATGAAAATTAGTATATAAATTGGGGTTTTGGTGGAAAACCTAGAAAATCATATTCTTGGAATTTAGCTACGATTTTTGAGTATGGAATCAAGAGAAAATCATATATTTGAGTTCCTAAGGTCATGGGTAACCTTTATCTTCGAAAAATTTCGGATTCCGGGCACGTGGGCCCGAGGGCATTTTGGTCAACTTTTCGTTCAGGGTTAGGAATTGTTATAAATTGGGTTGTAAAGTATAGTTGAGCATATATTAATGGATTTGTATGGTCATTGGCTAGTTTTGGTGCATTGTGCGTTGGTTCAAGCCTTCGGAAGGATGTAGGATGCCGGTTGCGAGTCTTCGGAGCGAGGTGAGTCTCCTTTCTAATCTTGTGAGGGGGAATTTACCCCATAGGTGAGTAAAATGGTTATGTGCTCCTATTTGTGGGGGCTACGCACGCATGAGGTGACGAGAGTCCGTGCGTAGCTACTATTATGCTATTGTTCGGGTAGTCTAGGACTCGAAAGCATGTTATATTTGGATTACTGAGAACTCATTGATAGTTTGAATTGTTTAGATCACCTTGAATTGGTAAAGGAATTTAAAAAGAGATTTAATAGTAATTTTCCCTGAAATGTTAAAAAGAGAAAAGTTGTTTATTTGGAGGATTATCCTCGATGAGCTCTTAATTTCCTACTTGAGTTACTTTATGCGTGCCTGCATCGCATGGATGATTCGCGAGCAGGATATGTGTTTATTTATGGAACAGGCCGAACGCCTCGGTGGAAATAGATACATCTATGGTTCGTGCCACTCGACCCTCGGCAGTGCACAGTTTATATTCTTGTTGGAGCGGGCCGTCGCCTCGGTATGATTTGCGCATGTTTATCTGTTACTTAATAGTTGCAAAATGTGGAATTGGCCCTACGTGGCTTGATATAAATTGATAAAATAATAAAGAATAGACTTTGGAAGCCCTTGATTTATTGTTGAAGGTGCTTGCCTGTTTTTTTTCCTGGCTTCACAATTAGAACCTTTATATAAATCCATGATTATTCTCGCTCTTATAGAATATTGTTTATTGACCTTTAGTGAGTGTCGAAGTTGGCCATCTCGTCTCTACCCCTTCGGGATTAGGCGGGATACTCACTGAGTACACGTTGATTACGTACTCATACTACACTTCTGTGCATTTTTGTTGCACAAGTATATTCTACATTAGATAGCAGCACGGACGATTTAGGGACTTGGTGAGCTGCATTGTTCGAGACGATCCGCAGCTAGAGTGGTTCCCTTCCAATACTTTATTTATTTATTCTCTGTCCACTGTATTTCGGACAGACACTTGTATTTTATTTTTCTTATCAGTAGTTGCTCATGCACTTGTGACACCGGGTTCTGGGATGGCTTCTCTTTGAAAGATGTGTATTAATAATTATTTCTTCCTTTGAATTTAATCAGAGATCGTTCTATATATGAAAAATGGAGGTAAAATTCCTAGATTTCAAAGTTATTAAAAGAGAGTTTAATTGACGATTTAGTTGGCTTGCCTGACAACGGTGTCCGGCGCCATCACGACCCTTAGTGAGATTTTGGGTCGTGGCACAGAGTTTGAAGTGTGAGTGGTACAATAACAAACCGATGGCTAATCTTATGCTTTTGTGGGATGAAATAAAGGCTGATTGGGAGAGAATCAGACCAAAGCTCTGTGCCAATCAATCATTCCAGAACAGGCTTAACATGCAACGTAGTTGTGGAGATAATTCAACCTCGTTCGATAAGGTTGTGTAGCAGTTTGATAGTTTTTAGTTTCCCAGCTGGAACGACTATTCCAAGCTGTAAAACAACCTGAGGACTCTTCTTCCTCTTATGGACAGAGTAATCATCGAACAAAGTCAGCTGCGTGATGAATTCAACAAGTTGAAGATTGATCTTCTTGGATTCAGTGGTCTTTTGCCCGACTACCCTATAGTTATCTCCGATAGTGATGATGATGAGATATTTAGAGAAATTGAGGAGTACTGTGATGATGATGATGATGATGGTGATGATGATTGTTAGTGTTTGTAATCCTTTTTTTATTTTCCAATGCTATGCTTTTTGTTTACTTCAGCCCATAGAGCTGAAGTTTTTTAGGTTAATTTTGTATAACTTTAGCCCAGAGAGCTGAAGTTTTGTTTGTAATATGTGTGTTGTTCTGACCTCTTTTTATATCAATGTAATTGTCACCCTCTTTGTTGATATTTGCTTTATACTTCTTAGTTGATTAGAGATGCTACAACTTTTATTTGTACATGCGTTTCTTTTTGTGTGCTATACGCATATGTGTGTGTGTGTGTGTGAGTGTTCGTATGTGTGTGTGTGTGTGTGTGTTTAAGGATATGTATTTCACATACTGTAACCTGAAGTTTTTTCTCGCAGAAGTCATTGCGTACTTTTTTAATATGCAACCAAACCTGTAAGCCTGCGCAACAAAAATGAGTGATTTGTACTTTAGCAGTATATAAAATTGTCCAAGAGTAATTTTTTTTATTCCTATGAAAAAAATCACATTTCAATTATGTCATATAATAAAGAAAGTCTAAATTCAGACCAAGGATTATTGAAGCTTAGAGTATTTTTCAGTGTGTTTCTTAGAATATGGATGAGGTGCTGGAGAAGACAAGCAAGTTGTTCTGTTATGCCCAACTTGTTTACACGACTGCATTTGGTAGACTTGAATGGTACTGATGATTCAGTCGCAGGTATATGCCTCTTCTTTTGTCTTCTTCCTTGTAAAATCTCTACATCGGGAGGTTTTGTGATCTCAGATTGTACATTTTGTGGTATTTCCCATGATTTTTGATCTCCTACGGTATTCACATGTCCTTCATATGTTTTCAACCATGTTTCCCTTGAATACCAATTTGAGCAGTAATCAGATTTCTGCAAATATCTCTTGTTAATAGCAGCAATTGCATGTGGACAGAGCAATTCATCAAGTTGGAATTCCAGGCAGTCACAAGTTCTCTTCTTTAAGTCCACAATGAATTCGATTCCTTCACCTAATTTATTACTAAACTAAATATTGAGTCAAGGTTGAACACCTAACAAGGAAAAAAAAAACTTAAGACAAGCTATATTAGTGTATTTTTGCTTCAAAAAGAAAAAGTATGAAATTTTTTAAATGTAAGCAGTAAATCAGTGCAACAGATATAAAAAGCTGAAGTTAATAAATATACTCACAAACATTTTGCAAGCCAAGTCCATCTTCTTAGTCATCTCTTCTTCTGCCCATATTGATACTCTGTGAAAAGTTTCATTTGCCTTTTTTCTCCGTTCGTAAAACCACNATAAATTGATAAAATATAAAGATAGACTTTGGAAGCCCTTGATTTATGTTGAAGGTGCTTGCCTGTTTTTCCTGGCTTCACAATTAGAACCTTTATATAAATCCATGATTATTCTCGCTCTTATAGAATATTGTTTATTGACCTTTAGTGAGTGTCGAAGTTGGCTATCTCGTCTCTACCCCTTCGGGATTAGGCGGGATACTCACTGAGTACACGTTGATTACGTACTCATACTACACTTCTGTGCATTTTTGTCGCACAGGTATATTCTACATTAGATAGCAGCACGGACGATTTGGGGACTTGGTGAGCTGCATTGTTCGAGACGACCCGCAGCTAGAGTGGTTCCCTTCTAGTACTTTATTTATTTATTCTCTGTCCACTGTATTTCGGACAGACACTTGTATTTTATTTTCCTTATCAGTAGTTGCTCATGCACTTGTGACACCGGGTTCTGGGATGGCTTCTCTTTGAAAGATGTGTATTAATAATTATTTCTTCCTTTGAATTTAATCAGAGATCGTTCTACATATGAAAAATGGAGGTAAAATTCCTAGATTTCAAAGTTATTAAAAGAGAGTTTAATTGATGATTTAGTTGGTTTGCTTGATAACGGTGTCCAGCGCCATCACGACCCTTAGTGGATTTTGGATCGTGACAACGTGGTATCAGAGCACTAGGTTCCCGTCGGTCTCACGAGTCATGAGCAAGTCTAGTAGAGTCTAGCGGATCGGTACAGAGACGTCTGTACTTATCCTCGGGAGGCTGCAGGACTGTTAGGAGTACTTCCCTTCTTGTTTCCTTATCGTGCGGTTCGATTCCTTTGAGGCTTATGCCTTTGATTCCTTCCCACTCAATCTTACGCGACGCGAGCGCTTGTTATAAATCGAAAATTGAAGGACCGTAATGGCACTACCAGTGTGGTGCGGGATGGTTTATCCGGTATAGTTGATTGGACTGTTATAGTCACATTATGGAAGGAATTTATATTGTTAGTCACATTACGGAAGGAATTTATATTGTTTTGGTTCAGTAGCAGGACTTCTGAGAGCCTTGAGGCTAGGCACAGGTTGCCATAATGCTTATGAGCGATTATTCCGCAGTGTGGTTGTGATGGTAGGGTGTTTGCCCACGTGTCGGGCAGTAAAAGAGTTGAAGGGGGGTTTACTCAGTGTGTAATCAAGGGATTCCGTATTTTATTCCCGGAAAGGGGAAAGGCAATCGAACTAGAAGGGTAGTCAGGTATGACTGGTGAAGGTAATGAGGCTTGGTAATTTCAAGTGTAGTGAACTTTTTCCCCTATATTAGGGTGTTGTCGTCCTAATAGGACGTATTAAGGTTGTCGGTGTTATAATTTTCTACAATTCGCCTTTGAGGCAAGATATAGTGAAATAGTATCGGAGATACAACTGTCAGATAACGCAGGATGCGGTGGTTCGGGATTGAATTAGTATTCCTATTGTTAACGGTTCGAGAAAGATGACCTTTGGAAAGGTTTGGAGTTAGTATCAAATTGTGAATTCAAGTTCTAAGAAGATAAATTTTATTAAGGCAGTAACTGAGCAACAAAAGATGACAAAGGCACGTGAGAAGTGTCAGGCGGAGTTTTAAATGGCTAAAAGGCCAAGTATATGAAGCAAGAGATGAGTAGTCGATTAAGGGAATGAGTTCCGCCAAAGTGGGAGAGTGGCGGAGATGTACACGGGCTTGCAGTGGAAGGACCACGTACCTTAAGGATGAGTTTGGAGTGAATTGATAATATTAGTGATTGGTGATTGGGGTCTACGGATTCAATTTGAAGTAGGGGTTCTTGTGCGGCCGGAGGTTTAATATAACGGAAAAGAGCCGCCTAAAGGAAGAAGGATGCAGGTCTACGGATTCAATTTGAAGTAGGGGTTCTTGTGCGGCCGGAGGTTTAATATAACGGAAAAGAGCCGCCTAAAGGAAGAAGGATGCAGCATGGCTTTGAATTGGGAGGATGTTGTCGCACATTTCAAGGATGTCCACAAGGGGTAAAATGGACCTGTGCAACTGGAGTGAGAGCTCAGACTTAGGAAGGGTCATTGATGTCGTAGTAATGGTACCCTGTGCAGCAGTGTCGGAAGATGCCGGGGAGAGCCTTCTATAGGTAGGTTAGCTAAGTGAGCAGATTAGCAGTCGCGTGGTTGGCGAGGCTTCTGCGAAGAATCTTATCGGGTATGTAGCGAGGGATTGATCGTGCGAATGCGGTGGATGAATTAGAGAATAAGAAAGGGGTTTTACAGAGAGATCTCGGGAATTTTGGTTGTTGATTGTGCAAGGGTATGTCAATAAGGGATAAAAAGGACGAGTGAGTTCTGGGTTTGTGAAATAATAGCTTCAAGCTAAGTGGGAGAGTCCCACCGTCTATGATTGAGTTGCATGGTTAACTACTTGCTAAGTTTCTAGTTATTATAATATTGGGGGGTTACCTCAGCTACGAGAAAGGCCATGAGTAGTAATTCGAGCTAGCAATTGTTGAAATGCATGCTATGGTTGGCCTTATCGGCTCATGTTCAGACTTGGGGAAGAATTCAGGATTTATGACTTGTATAGTGCAGGTTTCAAAGGAAGTGGTTCCGCCGGGTGCCTCGTCAAGAGGGTATTCACGTGTTATAAGATTTATGGAGCTGATTATATTCGGGACCGAGTCAGAGCGGGTGGCTCTCAGTAACGGTCCTAATGGATTCAAAAGATGAAGTATGTTGTTTAATGATTTCGAGTCGTGCGTTGCTATGTTTCTCCTGAAGTGANTTCGGAGGTCCGTAGGTCATTTTGGAGCCATTTGGCTAAAGATAGAAATTCGAAGGTTTTTGAGAAGTTTGACCGGAGTTGACTCTTGATATACGGGTCGGAATCCGATTCCAGAAGTTGCAGTAGGTCCGTAATGTCAAATATGACTTGTGCGCAAAATTTGAGGCCAATCGGACGTGATTTGATAGGTTTAAACATCGGAAATAGAAGTTGGAAAGTTCAAAGTTCATAAAGCTTGAATCGGGGTGTAATTCATGGTTTTAGCGTTGTTTGATGTGATTTGAGGCCTCGAGCAAGTCTGTAATGTGTTTTGGGACTGGTTGGTATGATTGGTTGGGGTCCCGGGGGCCTCGGGTGAATTCCGGGTGGTTAACGGATCAAATTTGAAAGTTGAAGAACAGTTGAAGGGATCTGGTTGCTTGTATTTCCGCTTCTGCGGAAATGGGACCGCAGAAGCGGCCCCACAGAAGCGAGGAAGTAACCGCAGAAGCGGTTAGGAGTGAAGGGGAGCAGGGACCGCTTATGCGGTCAGGTATCCGCAAAAGCGGAGTCGCAAAAGCGGTAGAGGGCACCGCAGAAGCGTAATGGTTCAAAGGGTCGTGGGCCGCAGATGCGGTCAATGTTCCGCAGAAGCGGACCGCATCTGCGGAAGTAGCATCGCAGAAGCGAAAGGGGGGCTATGTTACACCCCAAGTTTTCATACGTGAGAGTACGTCGTAAGTCATTGATGTAAGCTCGAAAATGAGATTATATTTGGAAGCAAATAAAGTAAGTTAATCATGTTACCTTGGAGGTTACAAATATTTAAGATCATGAATAACAAGTACCAAAAGGGTTGGAAAGCTTAGTCGCTAAACGAATTGAAGAAAATAAGTTTCGTCGAAAATCGACAAATTTGGAATGTAATAACATATTCTTTTGGGGAGAGACTAGGGTGATTAACATGATGAGGAGGTTAAGTTATGAGTTATTGTAGTCATATGATAGTCGTGTGTTATGTTTTGAAGTCAAGCGAGTTGTGGAACAAAAGTTGGAAAAAGGTCATCACAAGTTCCATTCATAAATGTGCTGAAAATTAGGTCAAACGTAACTGAGCATTTCTCCCAATATACTTGGAATTAGGGGATGGTCTACATATCATATTTAATATCTACGAGTCTAGTTTCCAGCGTATTAAACCGTTTGTCGATACGATATTGGAGTAGAGAGATATTTGCATTTTCGCGAGACAGCGCAGACTGGTAGGTGACAAGTAGGTGCATCACCTACTTGCCAAAATGAGAGGACTTAATTAAAAGCCCCAAAGTCGGCCAAGAGAGGTCTTTTAAGGGAATACAAACTGAGTTATTTCACCTGTATTTCAGACCAAGAAAACCTAATTGAACCCCTGCAACTCCTCCCCCAAAATCCCACACAAACCCTAGGGTATTCCGGGTGTTACGACGCGATTCTAGTGCTGAAAAGTCCGGACAGCATGCTAGTTTTTCTTTCTCCTTCTTGTATCCGTGTTGAGGAACTTATTTTTGATGAAAAAGGACCAGGTTTCGTGGGTGATACTCAGTACAAGGTAAGTTTATGCTTCTCCTTCCATTATCTATGCGTTTGCGAGTTGTAACACGATCGTAAAGAATAGACCTAGCTAGTTTCGGAAGAATGGTATGTTGTTAGATCTTGTGCAATGGTTGGCTGGTTGTGAACTTATTTTTAAGTTAAATTCATGGCTGGTTTATTGTATAAGAGGTGTAATGATGTACTTTTGGTTGTATTTCTCAATTTGAAAGAAAAGACAAGTCGAAACGTGTTTAAGTAAACCGAAAAATTATGTTTGAGTTGATGAACTTGTGGGACTGTTTTTGGGCTGTTTCGTGTTGGTATTGGGTTGTCTCTTTTACTACTGTTTTTATGGAGTTGAGAGGAGGAAGGGTGTGGAGAAACACCACATAATGGCAAGGTTGTTTGTTAGTCGTTCATCGTAACATCTTCGGATTGTTTGACACTATTATGGTTGTCGTGTTGTGTATGAAGTGATAGGGGTATGTTGGGCTGTTTGTGATTGTTTTGACTAGTGTGAAGTCATATATATAGGGGAGGTGCTGTCCATTTTATTGTAAAATAGATTGTGGTTGATACATAATAGTTACGACGCTTAAACGATAACGAGAGTGTCATTTCTCTTATTGTAGACTAAGGAGCCGTGAAATTGCATAGCTTGAGGTTGGGAAGAATATACAAGGTATGTTAAGGCTCTTCCTTCATTCTTTTGGCATGATCTAAAGTGAAACGAACATAAACGATACGCTATTTCATAATGAATCTACTCCTAGCAACTAAGGTTGTCCATGTTATTCTTTCCTTACAAAGTTATTCCAAGAAAGTGTATATGATCCTTAAGTCCTAGTGAAGTTCATATTGATGGTATGATGTCCATAATGTTAATCGATGGTGCAATGACCTTATGTCACTCCAAAAGGTTTAGAACGTGACTCCATGAGTCTAGCATGCATTATATATGTATCTATTTTACTCTACCGAGCCGCGCTATAGTCGGCCGGGTATGGCACCTATTGTGCAACCACTGATCAGTTGGGTTTACCAAGCTCCACGTGGCCGGGTACGTTTTTACCGAGTCCTCTTTGAGGCCGGGTATGATATGATGATGATGATGCCCACAGAGGCGTATGTTTTTAAAAGTTTATGTATATATATGTATTATGCATTTCATGTCAGTAGCCCCCAGAGGCACTCAGATGTTACAGGTTGTATCTCCTCTATCTCTCTTTACATTACTGTTCTTATTTATGCTTTCCTGCCTTACATACTCGGTACTTTATTCGTACTGACGTCCCTTTTGCCTGGGGACGCTGCGTTTCATGCCCGCAGGTCCCGATAGACAGGTTGACATTCCTCCTAGTAGGCTATCAGCTCAGCGAAGGTGTTGGTGTACTCCACTTGCTCCGGAGTTGCCTATTTAGTCAGTATGCTTTGGATATGTATTGATTGGTATGGCGGGGCCCTGTCCCGACCTTTATGATATTAGGTACTCTTAGAGGCTTGTAGACAGATGTCAGGTGTATGGATACTTGTATGGCCTTTTCGGCTTATGTTTTGAGTTTACAAATGGCCATGTCGGCCTTATAGGCCCGTATGTCACATGTATAAGTTTGCATATCATGGTGGGTCGTCAGATGTTGAGTATTCCCCTATGTTTCATTCTTGTTATCTCATGACGAGTTTTCTAGCTCATTTACCATGATAGTATGATAAGAAAGATATGTTATGTTGGTACTCGGTTGAGTAAGGCACCGGGTGCTCGTCGCGGCCCATCCGGTTTGGGTCGTGACGGGCTAGGCCAGGGAAGCCGCAGAAGCGGCCTATTGTCCGCAAAAGCGGAACTGCATAAGCGGCAATAATTCCGCAGAAGCGGAAATGACTGGGGCAGTAAGGATGTTTTAAGTTCGGGGTTGAGTTCATTTCAACCCCATTTTTCTTCCATTGGAGTCGATGGGGAGCAGCTAGGAGACGCCATTTTTGTCACTTGTCATGAGGTAAGTAATTTATACTAGCTTTCAGTTAAATACAAGGTTTATACATGGATTTAGGCATGGAAATTAGTATATAAATTGGGGTTTTGGTGGAAAACCTAGAAAATCATATTCTTGGAATTTAGCTACGATTTTTGAGTATGGAATCAAGAGAAAATCATATATTTGAGTTCCTAAGGTCATGGGTAACCTTTATCTTCGAAAAATTTCGGATTCCGGGCACGTGGGCCCGAGGGCATTTTGGTCAACTTTTCGTTCGGGGTTAGGAATTGTTAGAAATTGGGTTGTAAAGTATAGTTGAGCATATATTAATGGATTTGTATGGTCATTGGCTAGTTTTGGTGCATTGTACGTTGGTTCAAGCCTTCGGAAGGATGTAGGATGCCGGTTGCGAGTCTTCGGAGCGAGGTGAGTCTCCTTTCTAATCTTGTGAGGGGGAATTTACCCCATAGGTGAGTAAAATGGTTATGTGCTCCTATTTGTGGGGGCTACGCACGCACGAGGTGACGAGAGTCCGTGCGTAGCTACTATTATGCTATATTCCGGGTAGTCTAGGACTCGAAAGCATGTTATATTTGGATTACTGCGAACTCATTGATAGTTTGAATTGTTTAGATCACCTTGAATTGGTAAAGGAATTTAAAAAGAGATTTAATAGTAATTTTCCCTGAAATGTTAAAAAGAGAAAAGTTGTTTATTTGGAGGATTATCCTCGATGAGCTCTTAATTTCCTACTTGAGCATGTACTTTATGCGTGCCTGCGTCGCATGGATGATTCGCGAGCAGGATATGTGTTTATTTATGGAACGGGCCGAACGCCTCGGTAAAAATAGATGCATCTATGGTTCGTGCCGCTCGACCCTCGGCAGTGCACAGTTTACATTCTTGTTGGAGCGGGCCGTCGCCTCGGTGTGATTTGCGCATGTTTATCTGTTACTTAATAGTTGCAAAATGTGGAATTGGCCCTACGTGGCTTGATATAAATTGATAAAATAATAAAGAATAGACTTTGGAAGCCCTTGATTTATTGTTGAAGGTGCTTGCCTGTTTTTTTTCCTGGCTTCACAATTAGAACCTTTATATAAATCCATGATTAGTCTCGCTCTTATAGAATATTGTTTATTGACCTTTAGTGAGTGTCGAAGTTGGCCATCTCGTCTCTACCCCTTCGGGATTAGGCGGGATACTCACTGAGTACACGTTGATTACGTACTCATACTACACTTCTGTGCATTTTTGTTGCACAGGTATATTCTACATTAGATAGCAGCACGGACGATTTGGGGACTTGGTGAGCTGCATTGTTCGAGACGACCCGCAGCTAGAGTGGTTCCCTTCCAGTACTTTATTTATTTATTCTCTGTCCACTGTATTTCGGACAGGCACTTGTATTTTATTTTCCTTATCAGTAGTTGCTCATGCACTTGTGACACCGGGTTCTGGGATGGCTTCTCTTTGAAAGATGTGTATTAATAATTATTTCTTCCTTTGAATTTAATCAGAGATCGTTCTATATATGAAAAATGGAGGTAAAATTCCTAGATTTCAAAGTTATTAAAAGAGAGTTTAATTGATGATTTAGTTGGCTTGCCTGACAACGGTGTCCGGCGCCATCACGACCCTTAGTGGATTTTGGGTCGTGACAAAAAGCATATATATATATGGGAAATACTGCAAAGCTTCAATTCAAAGGGATAGGCACTTGCAGAATGGACATGCGTGGTGGCCGATCATTGATGTTGCATGACGTCCTATATGTTCCAGAGATTCGATGAAACTTAGTCTCTGTGTCTGTAGATTTCAATTTGAACTTTAGTCGCAATGGTCTTAGAATTACTCAAGATAATGTTTTTTATGGTTTTGGACATTGTTATGATGGTTTTATTGTGTTAGATTGTAATCCTTCCACGTATAACTATTATGTTGACCGTTGTGTTATGACATGTTATTCTAGTAACAATGATGTTGATGTTATTACATGGCATGCAAGATTAGGTCACATAGGGCAGGATCGAATGAATAGATTGGCTAAGGAAGGACATTTAGGTTCTTTCTCTAAAATTAAAATGCAAACTTGTGAAAATTGTCTAGCCGGAAAGATTACACATAAACCATTTGGAAAGTCTAAGAGAGCTAATTTTCCATTGCAATTAATCCATTCAGATATATGTGGTCCAATGAATGTAAGGGCTAGGTCTGGTGCTTTATATTTCATTACGTTCATTGAGGATTTCACACGCTTTAGTTATGTCTATTTGATTTTTCATAAATCTGAAGCACTTGAATGTTTTAAGAAATATTTGAATGAAGTTGAGAATCAATTAGACAAAAGGATTAAGACCTTAAGAACCGATAGAGGGCGTGAATATCTTTCAAAAGAATTTAAAGAATTGTGCAATGAAAAGGGAATCACTAGATAGTTAACTATTCCGTACACACCTCAACAAAATTGTGTAGCAGAAAGGAGGAATAGAACACTACTGGACATGATAAGGTCATGATGGCGCAGACAAATTTACCTATCTCCTTTTGGGGAGATGCGTTATTGACTGCAACTTACATATTGAACAAAGTGCCTTTTAAATCAATTTCTTCCACTCCTTATGAGCTATGGACTAGTCATAAACCAAACTTAAAGGATTTACGACCTTCGGGTTGTGCTGCATATGTAAAAGATTCTTTTAGCAAGTTTGGTAAATTAGGTCCAAAAGGCAAGAAATGTATCTTTATAAGATATTCAGAACACTCCAAAGGGTATGTGTTCATTGGTGAATTAGAGGATGGAAGTGCTACTGAGATTGAATCGCGAGATGTCACTTTTTTGGAAAATGATTTTCCAAAGAAGGGCTAGGTAAAGAATGGAGAGCATCTTTATGAAATGTTGAACTCAGACAATCAACAAGTGTCTTCTGACACAATCAAATTGATCAAGATCTTATTCTTGATCCGAGTGGGAATGAGAGTTCTCAATCCCAAAATCATTCTGACGAGCCTGAATTTCAACTACGAAAGAGTGCCAGGAAAAATATACCCAAACGTATTTATGAAATTGAAGATTATGTTTTCTTGGTATCTCCTCACAGAAATGGATGAGCCAAAGTATGTGACTGAGGCTTTATCGAGCCCTGGAAAAGATGAGTGGATGAAAGCAATGAAAGAAGAATTAGAGTCCATGAAAACCAACAAAGTCTGGGATCTAGTTGACCTTCCGGCTGGGCGTAGAGCCATTGGGAACAAATGGGTTCTCAAAGTCAAATGCAAAGCGGATGGGTCAATAGAAAGATACAAGGCACGATTGGTGGCAAAAGGATTTACTCAAGAAGCTGGAATAGATTATGAGAAAATATTTTTACCAGTTGTGAAGTTTACCTCAATTCGCTTACTTTTGGCTATTTTTGCACGTTTGGATTTGGAATTACATCAAATGGACGTGAAGACATCTTTTCTTAATGGAGAACTAAACGAAGAAATCTACATAGAACAACCCGTAGGCTTTATCGTTAAAGGCCAAGAAAAGAAGGTCTGTGAATTGAAAAGATCTATTTATGGTCTGAAGCAATCTTCAAAGCAATGGTATTTAAGATTTCACAAGGAGGTGATCTCGTATGATTTTACCATGATCAATGAAGGCCAATTCATTTATGTGAAGAAGTCCAATGGGATGTTTTTAATTCTTTCTCTTTATGTGGACGATATTTCATTAGCCGGAAACAAATTGGAGTATTTGAAAACTATCAAGTCATGGCTCAAGTCATTTGACATGAAAAATATAGGTGAGGCAGACTATATCCTTGGAGTTAAGATCCAAAGAGACCGTTCCAAAACGTTATTGAGTCTATCTCAAGAAACTTATATAAAGAAAATTTGGAGCGTTTTCGCATAATAGTTGCAAATCCATGGATACTCCTATAGCGAGAGCTGAAACTTTAAGCCTTGAAATGTGTCCCAAGACTGAAAATAAAAAGGAAGACATGTCTCGAGTTCCATATTCAAGTGCTGTCGGGATCTTGATATATGCTATGATGTGTACTCGCCCAGACATTTGTTATGCCGTAGGTTTGGTTAGCAGGTATCAATCCAATCCTGGAAGAGATCACTGGAAATTATGAAGAGAATTTTTAGATACCTGAAGGGAACTGCAGATTATTCACTATGTTATAATGGAAATAATTTTTACTTGAGAGGATATACAGATGCTGATTGGGCTGGTGATCGGAATAATAGAAAATCAACATCCGGTTATGCCTTCTTACTAAATGGTAGTGCTATATCATGGAAAAGTAAGAAACAAACCTGTACAGCCCTTTCAACGATGGAAGCTGAGTTCATGGCTTGTGCGTCTGCAGTACAAGAAGCTATTTGGTTGAAGAGATTCTTTGAGCATTTGGATATTACAAAGAACTCTCAGGGTCCCATGACTCTATATTGTGATAGTCAAGCGGCTATTGCATATACAAAAGATCCTAAGTATCACAGCAAGACCAAATACTTTGACATGAAGTATAACTTTGTGAGAGACATAGTAGCAAGGGGAGAGATTAATTTTCAGTACATTCCTACACGAAGCATGATAGCTGATCCTTTTACAAAGGCGATATCTAGAGACCTGTTTGAGAATCATGTTATGGCTCTAGGTTTGCGAAGGATATGAACATATTTATGTATTGTAAAATGACTTTAGTGTTATAATATGCTCATCAATATTTGACTCTTGAATTTATGCTTATATCTCGTATGCATGTGATGAATGTTTTGTTGATAAAGTGTGTCGAACAAGTCGCGAGATTGGCTCTCTCACACGATCAATCGCCTCTTACATTAAAAGTCGTGAAAAGATGAGACCTTATATAACCTTGGATAATGCGAGGTTATATTTACTTGTAAAGGTCGGTCTTGACAACTAATCAGACTTACGAATTTCACTATTCGATTATGACTTGTTTTGTAAGCCAGATGCGAGTTTCTCTAAGAAGATGGTTTGAGGATTATTGAAGTGAGAAACTCGGGTTAGACATTTGGAGGTGTCTAGACCAAAATCTGTACGGTGTTGAATGATTAAAAGAATAAGGAACACCCGCCAATATAAGGTGAGAACACCGTAACATGTGTTTCATACCACGTGTGCTATCGACCATGGGATAATGGAAGAATGAATCCCTGCTTCTTCATTGTGTGAGATCCCAAAGAAGTTATATCAACTTTTATTAGAATACCCTTTGACCTTTTACTGTCTCTTGAAGTGCTAATCAGTGTTGCTACTTTAGCATGTCACTAATAGCCATGAGTGATTCGGCAATGCAGTACATGTCTAGGAAAGCAGTTGATTTGGAATGGAAAGATTCGAGTAGAAAGGGAAGACGACTAAAATTTAGTAATTTAACCTGTATCCATAGGTCGACCCATTACACTTACCATGAGGTATTGGGTGTAATTGTGGATACAAAATTAAATATGAACTCGAGTTCACCTCTTTTCGAGGATGAGGGATCGGATAACTAGCTACTAGAGTAGACAACAATGTCTGGGATATTGCGAGTAATAATAAGATCCTCTTGGTAGTAGTGAATCCTTTCCACATGTGATTGGATTTCTACATCGAGCTATTAAATAACCTTAAAGGGTGTAAGAATAATGTAGCTGTTAATGCTCGCAGGTCGCGCGATCTATTTACCAGTATGAATTACGTGTGTTATTCACATGCACTGGTTTGGGTCTAGCCCATCAAGTGAAAAGTGGGGATGTTGGATATTGGGTTTGGGTCACGGGTCGCCCATATGGACTGACCCTACCCATTTAGAGGAGATAAAACCTAAAAGAGGTTACTTAGGGAGTTAAAACACAGATAAATAAAAGAAATGTTGCACGTTAGAAAAATAATGGGAACGTGTGATTGTGTGAGCGGCAGTTTTTCTTTCTTATTTATCTGTGTTTTAACTCCCTAGGTAACCTCTTTTAGGTTTTATCTCCTCTAAATGGGTAGGTCAGTCTATATGAGCGACCCGTGACCCTCTCTCTCCTTTATATATCTTTCTTCCTCAACAGAGAAAAAAACAATGAAGTGATTCTCCCTAAGAAAGAAGCACAATGTGATAAACAAAAACAAGGTATTTAGTTCGTGAACAAGAATTTCGTTTCCAAGAGCGACGAAATCGGATTCGGGCAATTAATTGGAACAGATTCTGCGAAAAACTTCCGCTGTGGTTAACAGGTGCACAAATACGATGTCCCTGTTACTCGATTTTATCCATCACAATCTTTAGTAATAGTTGGCTACATATTAAACTATTTGATTGAAGACAAACGTTCAGATGGAATACTCGCTTTCTCAATTCTTAGTTCCCGAAGAAAAAGTCTTTCTTAATCCCTAAGCCAGATGCTAAACGAACAAAATGATTATGTCTACATTTAGAATCTTAAAAGAACATAATTATAGTCTCTTGCCTTTCTGATTTATGCTCTCATTAATAAAGCAAATTTCAAAAAAAAAAAAAAAAAAAAGAACATGGAATTTGAGCAAAGAAAAAGAAAAAAGAAGAGGGGGAAAAAGGCAAAGGTGAAAACAACAATACTTTTACTTTTGGTCTGTAAAAAAAAAAAAAAAATTCATAAGGAAAGTTCATTGGGAACAGTCTTCTTTGGAAAAAATTTGAGTTTTAATGAAAAGAAGGAAACCTTATCCTTTTTCTTTTATTCCTCCAATCTAGAAAAGGAAAAAGAATGAGAAAAAATGTCGGTGACATTAATGAAATTTCTCTTTTTTCTTTTTTCGTATGAATTCTATTATCCTCTGATGCCAATGATTATCACAAATTAAAGCCTGTGAGCCTCTCACAGCTCAAGTACTCAAGCAGGAGGGGAAAAAATTCTAAACATGCAACTTTCTAAGTGTTAGAACTTAGAAGCAGCAAGCAAACTTTTTCACTTTTTCTCTCTCGAAAAATTCATGAAATGACTAAGAAAATAGAAAGTGATCATTACCACTGAAAAATAGTTGCTAAAACTGAAGTATGTGTCTACTTTTATATAACTATGATGTTTGGACCAATTTGCACGCATTTGATTAATTTTAAAGAGAATTTGTTACCTCTTACCAGCATAAATATTGAGTAATTCTGCTGACTAAAGCTTGGAAAGACAAAAAGAAATCATCTAATATTTTTTACCTACGCTGAAGTATTTATCTATTAGACTCTAAGCATTTAGCTTAGACAATGTGGATTTTCAACTTTTTCCTTTTTTTATTTATCTTTTACACCATTTTCTTAAGGAAAAAAAAAAACTTACACATAATCATTTATTATTTTTGTTTCAGCATGGCAATGCGAGGAATGGGGAGCATCGGAGTAACGGTAAATGTGTCTTCATGTGACCTATAGGTTATGAGTTCGAGCTAAGGAAGTAGCCACTAATGCTTGCATTACCGTAGACTGTCTATATTACACCTCTTGGGGTGCGGCCCTTCTCCGGACCGTATGTGAACGCGGAATGCCACCATTTTTAGCATTTGCTATTTTATTCATCAAATAACAACTTTGGATGTCTTATTATAGAGTCCGCTGGTACAGTGAAAGGTGAGACATGATAGACTTTACCATGATAATGTCATTATGCTATTCTTGGAGTACACTATCAACACAACTTGTTCCTTTTCTCCTAGGAGTTCCCAAAGTAAATAGGAGTAGATGGTTCAAATCTCATTATTGTTTGTTGTAAAAAGATACCTGGTTAGAAGCATAAATTTTGTATTACTTTTTCTATGCATTTGTGATATGCTTGAATCATTCAAGGCAAGAATAGTAATAGAGAGGGTCCACCCTCCATAAGTTTACTAAATATTTTTAGAAAGGAAGGAGCTGATGATGCATGTTTGTTATCTAGTTAATCATACATATTGTTTGTATCTTTCAAATCATGCAATAATAATGATATGCATCATAGTGATCTTCCTAGTCCTCCGTTTCTTTTATAAGAAAATCATATCATATGTACTTAGAGGGGGATGATGCAATATA
The DNA here is from genome assembly GCF_001879085.1 of Nicotiana attenuata. Taxonomy (NCBI): domain Eukaryota; kingdom Viridiplantae; phylum Streptophyta; class Magnoliopsida; order Solanales; family Solanaceae; genus Nicotiana; species Nicotiana attenuata. Next base: position 111,749 of record NW_017670360.1, read on the forward strand.
TGACCTAAATATATATGCGAAAAATCCATAAAATTTTAATAAATACTAAATCTTAAATAATTTGAACTCATAAATAACAAAATTTTAACAAATACTATAAGAACATTAAACTCATAAATAATAAATAAAGACTAGAGAGTATACAAGATACAAAAAGAGCTGGTAGATATCGACATTTGCTTTTCAGAATATGTAATTAGTGTTTTTTTTTTAATCTTGAGGCTTAGCGAGCATCGCACCCTTCCTAGAAGGTGTTTGTGTTCCTAAGTGCTCTGTAGGTGTATTAATGTGGTTGTTAATGGTAATTTTCACAGGTTACCAAAAAAAAAAAAAAATTAAACTTGAATTCATAAATAATTTAAATTTTAGATTTGCCTCTGTTAATGCAATATAACTATGACCATCATCACGGATAAGGATTTTACTCATGCATTTTATTTCCAAAAGTATTCAAGATGGCTCATGGTATTTTCTCGATTTGTGCGTGTTATTTTTATACAGAAGTCATGCTAATCTTATCTATATCATTTCAATTTTATCGGATGTTCTAAAAGGATGAATCTTGAACGAAGAGAAGTAAACATATAGCATTAAGGAAGTAATTCTATTTGGAAGTTCTATTTACAAAACTTTAGTACAGAAAAAAGAGGTTGTCATAACTCTTTTGACCTCCTATTTGAAAGACAAGAAACCAATAAAGTAAAAATGAAGAAATTAATAAAGAAACTCATCTCATCACATAATAATAGGTAGCTAGATTCTATTCTTCTACAGCTCTTGAATTTTGGAAAAAAATACATCTGTCAACACTATGAAGCAGCCAAATATCATCAATATTGGACAAATCTTCATCTCTTTCTTGATCATAATCAATGGAGATATTCAAATCCAAAGAAACACAAGGGCTTGTTGTAGTTTCTTCAGATGATTTCTGCTTCACAGTAGGAGAAGAAGCTCTTGACTTAGAACTAAAATTCTCACAGCTCAAAATGATAATGGCATCATTTAGACTCAATTCTTCACCACTTGAATTTGTGACAATTCCTCTTTCAATAGCTTTCTTGATTCCCCTTTGGGAAAAATAATCCACTTGTTCAATATCCTCTAAGTAGAAAACACAATGAGAATTATTAGAAGAAACTACTGCTTGAGCAAATTTGTCAATGTAACTCCAACTTTGTTCATTTCTTGACCTTTTGTTCCTAAAATCCTCTGTTGAATCTGCCTTAAAGCTGCTCAAGGGAATTGATACAAAATTAGAATATGATCCAAACACAATCTTTGCCAATTCTCTAGCAATTTTCTCCTTGGCTTCAACATCAGGACCTTGGAAAAATAACCAAGTTTCTTCTTTTGCTTCACTACCAATAATTTTCTCTTTTCTTCTAATCATTCCAGACCTGCATTGCAATATTGTGGCAGCAATTTCTTGAATAATTTCCTTTTGCCATGGGACTATTTCCTCTAATGCATTGGACAAAATGTTCAAATTTTCAGAATTGAACTCCTTCAACTTTGGAACACATAACTCCATCTCCATAATAACATCACTTGAATTAGATGATGATAATGCAACATTATTTCCTTTGTCGTTGTTGTGGTCAGGAATGTAGATTCTTAAACTTGTCTCACATGTTTTCCTATTAGCCCAAAATGGCAAATTATGGTCCAAATTTGCATCTGAAGAAGGAAAGGACAAACTTTTGGTGTCTTTATGTATAGAACTGCATGTTGTTATCCACTTGTTGTGTAGCTCTTTGACCGATACACAGTTCTGAATTGGGAAAAGATAAGTTAATTTTCTAGAAAAAAGAGAAAGGAAAAGAAGAATTAAGGCGTAGCATTGATGTGTGGAAACTGCAACGCTAAAGATTCGAAAATAACCTGATCATTTTTAGGAGTACTATTTCTTTGCTTCTCATGATCTTTAAGCCATGAAGGTAGACTTGACAACGTAGACTCAGTGTTAAAAGCACTGTTTTGTGTATCACTGTTTAGAAAATTCAAAGGCAAAAATGAAGTATGATCAGTTTGATATAAACATTATATTGCTATAGAGCAGCATGCATTTTTTTGTTTTAGTTGTTGGAGAAACTAATTAAAGAAGAAGATTGAGGAACAACGATGCTTTTGAGGAATACTTATAGAAAACATAAAAGAGTGTAATGCTTTTATTCTTTCTAGATCTTTCTCTTTTTCACCACAAAATCTTGGGTTACTCTCTTCAACAAAAAGATTATTTCCAAGAAACCTTTTATCGTTGCATTTTGTATGGAATCCTCAAAAAATGCATAATATTTGGAGGATGTATGACGATAATTGTAGAATATCCGAAGAACATAATCGGTAAGGCATATACAAAAAGCAGAGAAAATCCAAGAAAATATGGAAGATGAACTTACTAAGTCCAATTTAAAGTAAAAATTCAAATTAAAAAAAAAAAAAAAAAAAAACAGGGGGCAAGAAAAGAATGAAATCATAATTAGAAAGTCAAAACAGTTATTACCTGTCAGGTTTAAGACTGAGGCCCAAACTGCCACCAGGGAGTGTAACAGGATGCAAGCCCCAAATAGATTCCAATGAATTGTTACCACTTTTGCATCTCATGTAAGTTTGAAATGTTGCAATTCCCACAAGCCAAATTTTTTGATTTTCCCCAAAACTACATACCAATCTCCCAATTTCCATAATCATGTGCTCCACAGAACAATAGTAGCTAATTCTCCCTTGCCCACCACAACTATTAACCCTAAAATCAGCAATCCATTTAAGATCACCCAAGTACAAAACAACTCCTTTTGCTGCTAAACTCTTAACAAGACAAGTCAACTCACCTATTCTTTGTTCAACTTCTTCTCTTTGGATATTACCAAAAGTTAAAAGTGGTAAACTAATGAACTTAACTTCTTTTAAAACTTGAGGTACATCTCTATTATCAACTTTATTCATCACCCCTTTAATCACACCTTCTAAACTATCAAGACATTCACCAACTATCACAATACTTTTCTTTCTTTTGTTCATTAAACTTTCCACCACACTCATCACATCCTCATCTTTAACAGCAATAGGGTTTATTACTTTATTGCTTGTTACTACTTGGCTATTTTCTTTACTTGAATTAGGAGGAGGACTTTGAGAGCAAATCTCTAAAGAAATAGCTTGTTCCACATTGCTTTTGACTTGAGGACTAGAAAAACCAGCTTCCCTCATAACCCTACTCACACTAGGATCATCTAATATAGAAATAATAAGTTGCTCAAGCTCTATTTTCACAGCTAAAAGAGGCTGCTGTTGATTCTCAATCGATCCTCGCCTTTGGTGGGCTTGGGCTCGCTTGAAGGCAGCAATAAGCGCATTAGAAATGGAAGGATATTGAGATTGATGATGATGGCCATGGCCCAATAACATGGGGCTAGAAGACGATGCAGGAAGGCGATTGAGCGCGACGTTGAAGCAAAGCTCTAGGGCTTTGCATTGGAGAGGATGAGAATGAGATTGAAGACAAGCTGTTTTGAGTATACCATTTGAAGAAGAAAGCATGGTGTTTGCTACATGGAGAGGTGTTACTTGGGCATGGCCGCGACGTTTAGCAAGTTGCACAGCTTGTTTTACAACAGCTGCTGCTTCAGTTGTTAGAGCTTGTTGTATTGTGCAGCCTCCTGTTCTCATATTTTGATGAAATATTCACTTTCAAAGAAGGAAAAAAGAAGTTGGAAAGTTGTAGGATTAAGGAATTGAAAATCTTGTTTTCATGTGTAACAAGTTAGGAGTAGTAAAAATAGAAAGAAGCTAGAAACTAGATAGTTTAATTTGTGCTGTAATTGACTGGAATTGAAGAGGAGATCCAAGAACTCAAGAAAACCCTAAGAAGCCTTCACAAAGATGACAAAAGCTGAAACAATTCTAGGATTGTGTAGAGAGAGAAGAACAGAATTGAAGAAATAATATAAGGGGGAGGAGATATTATATGTATATATTTTGCAGTGAGAGTGTAGGATTTGGGGGGGGGGGGGTGTTCTTTTCTTGTAAGTGAGGTAAAATTTTGGGGTTCAAAGGAAATTTTGTAGTGGAAAGTGGAATGCATGTGCTGACAAGGAGGAGGAATTATACCAGTATTAAAGGCAACTCAGCTTTACTCTGTTTGAATACACACATTATTTAATATAAATATACAAAGAAATCTACTTTTAGGACATGGAATGTGGAAGTGGAACTCTCCCTTTCATGCAATTATTATACTAGTCTTTAGCTATTTAATTCATAAAGGTGATATAGTATTGGATATATATGAACGCATCTATATTGTACAGCAAAATCTTGGTCTGATCGTACATCAATTTTTAGTGGTTGTAGCATTTTGACATGCACCTGGAGAAAAAGGTACAAGATTGGAAATAGCTAGACTAGATACAACACTAGATATAACTTTAACTCAAAAGACGGAATTTCCTCCAAACCTCTCCCTTCTCAAAAGCAAAAAAAAAAAAAAAAAAAAAAAAAAAAAAAAAAAAAGAAAAGAAAAGAAAAAAGAAAAAAGAAAAAAGAAAAAGGAATATATGAATTTCAAAAAGAAAAATGCTTTACAAAATCTATATCTTAACTTTTCTGAAAAATATTATGGAAATCTGAGGTTAGTTTATTAAAGAAATTAATTTCTAACCTTAGCTCCTCCAATTAGTAGAAATCTTTGAATCGTTTAGCAACTAGTTGAAAAGGATTTAAATGTGACTGCCTCATGTATTTGAAAAGAAGAATAGGAGAAACTAGTTACTCCCTCCGTTCCAATTTATGTGAGCCTGTTTGACTGGGCACGGAGTTTAAGAAAAAAATGAAGACTTTTGAAATTTGTGGTCCTAAACAAATCCAAATGGCCCCCAGAGTATTTGTGTGGTTATAAAAGCTTTTCATTAAGGGTAGAGTTGTAAGTTTAAGCTAAATTGTTACGAAATTTAGAAAGGGTTCATTCCTATTGGAACGGACCAAAAAGGAAATAGGTTCACATAAAATGGAACAGAGAGAGTATTTTTTTCGGAGGGG
>NW_017670360.1:116808-128781 GCF_001879085.1 Nicotiana attenuata
GTTTCTCATGGAGTATATATATGTATGTGTACATAGGAAAATCAAGGAGAAAGAAGAGGTGTGCAGAGGGTATAATTTTCTTCCAAACTCAAGACCAAGGAATAAAGGGTTTCAATATAGTAATTGACTAATTATTACATGGACGCATCTCTAATAAATTGTTTAAGATGATATCATATGTAGTTCTAGTTAGGAATCACTCTTGCAAACGGCCTATGAAGTTCTAACTTCTAAATTCTAATCAACCTAGCGGCGAATCCAATTATAATATGGTTTTGGACATTCGCCAGAATACTGATATTTTAAGGTGGAACTTATTATATGTGTGAAAAATAAGTTTATATATATATATATATATATATATATATATATATATATATATATATATATATATATATATATATATANATATATATAGTAGAATTCGCTTTCTTATTTTAATTTATTTTTGGTTGAAACAGGAAGTATTTTATTAAATATTAAGGAATATTGCACAGATCGCTCACAGTCATCCCATTGGGATCGAAACTGTGAGATGTTACAAAAGTAGCAGTACTGTTAACAACATTAACATTCCCCATACTAGTTACTATATTACAAACTTCTTTGGATATGGACCTAGAGTAGGATGTCCCTTAAGCATCAGCATCAACATTCACCACAACTTCCACCATTGGTGTAGGTGCAGGAAAGATGAATGTTTTAGTCATAGTAACTAGTTTGGTACTTTCCTTAGCCAAAAGATGTGCCACCTTGTTTGCTTCCCGAAAATTATGCCTGAGCACCGGGTTCCCCAGTTGAGATATTAACCACCTGCAAGAAGAGAATATGATTTTAAATTAGATGATTAGTATGTAGTAGTTTTATTACCTCCATTGAATCAGTTTCAATTTCGAGGGGCTGAAGGATGAACTGCACTGCGGTCTGCTTCCAAGAGAAGAAGCTCCACTTGAGTATTGCTTACAACATTTTTTAGGTTTTGAAAACCTAATACCCATTGGCCATGGCTATTGCGTATGACTCCTCCCATACCTCCAATATTTTGGTTACCTTTGAAAGCTCCATTACAATTGAGCTAATAGGAGCTTGGGGTTTGTTTTTTCTAACTAATGAAGATATATGGGATGGTAAATACTAGTGAGATGTTTGAACTCGGCAACTCTATTAAGAATTTTGTAGCAGGAGACATCTTTTGATTCATTATTGAAGTTGTTGCTATTCCGGTTTAGCCAACGACGCCAAAGACAAAAGGAAAATATGTCATCCTATTCAAGTGAAGGGAAGGACCTTGCCGGTGGTGCAAGTATAATGGTGTCTAGCCAGTGCATATTATTAGTAGTCGAAGTAGTGATACCCAAACTCTATTGGCAGTGGGGCATGTTTGGAAGATATGAGTAATATTTTCCTCCCTTTTCCTACATATTGGGCATTGTTCGTCAATGTTAAGGCCTATGTGACGGAGATACGCTCTAGAGGGAAGTTTGTTGTGGTAGCATAGACATAGGAACTAGATAATTTTTCTAGGAATTTTTAGGTTCCAAATCCATGAGAAATTCAGGATGGGCTCCTTTATAGGAGTGATAAGTTTGTAAACAGATTTTAGGTTAAAAGTGTCATTACTATTGGGCCGGGAAGCCAGTATGGCTGGTCGTTAGTATTATGGGATTAGCAATGTGGATACTTTGGATAGCATTAGTGACAACTTGGAAGGGAGAAGGAAATATTAGCGAAGTTCCAAGTGGCGTTTGTGACAACATCTTTTACAATTCATTAAAATTGAGGGGTCCCTGGATGAGGGATCTTAGTGTAGGGAGGTTAGGAATCCATCTAATGTTCCATAAATTTATTGGATCACCCTTTCCTACAATCCATGCCAGTCCTTTGGCGCATAGTTTCCATTCATGCACAATTTTTTTCGATATGAAAGAGATATTTCTTGCGAGAATGTTTTCATGAATATTGGTTGATGTGAATTTCTCCCCAAGGGGTTGTGGGATTGTTATAGAGTCGCCAGGTCAGGCTAGTTAGAAGGGCTTGTTTTTTTGTGGATGCTTTAACTAAGCCAATGCTTCCTTCCTCCTTAGGTTTAATGATAACTTCCCAATTAATGAGGTGTAGGCGTCTTTTATCCTATGTAGTACCCCAGAGAAAATCTCTTTGAAGGCGGTCAATGTGTTGTAGGGTTTTTCCTGGCAGTTGAAAACATTGCATAACGTGGTTTGGAATATTGTTGAAGGTGGATTGAATTAAAGTAGCTCGTCCTGCTAGGTCTAGTCAATTTATTTTCCAATTCGCAAGCCTGGATCTCATGTTGTCTAATATGTAGAGGAAATCCTTTGGTTTTGGATACTTGCGAACAATTGAGAAACCTAAGTATTTGCCGAAACTAGTACTAATGGAGATATTATGAAGTTTGGAGATTGCCTCTTGATGGGTTTGAGGATAATTCTTAGAGAAGAGAATCATAGACTTTCGAGAGTTAATTTTTTGACCCGATAAGTTACAAAAAGTATAAAGACTGTTAGAGATAGTGGTGCATGTTTTATCATTCACCCTAGCCATCAAGGTTAGGTCATCGACAAAGAAAATGTGAGATATAGCAGGGCCTTTGGAATTAATTTTTATTGGATCCCAGTTGGCACAATCTACTTGATGGTTTATTTTCTTGACAATATTTTCATATAAAGAATGAATATATAAGGATATATTGGGTCACCTTGACGAATACCTCTAGTAGGCTTGAAGTAATTGGTGTTAGCACCTTTGGCAAGGATAGCGATGTTACTAGTGGTTATGCAATTCATAATTAAAGAGGTAAATTTTTTGTGGGAATTTGAAGTACATAAGGGTTCTATAAATAAAAGACCATTCGAGACAGTCGAAGGCCTTTCGTAGGTCTATTTTGATCATCATGTTTGCTTTGGAACCTTTCATTTTGTTAAATTTATTGATGATTTCTTGAACAAAAATACTATTATCACAAGCCCTTCTATTCTTAATGAAGCTTGCTTGGAAATGGGTGATGATTTTATCAAGGTAAGGCTTGATCCGATTAGCAATAATCTTAGTAACAACCTTATAAATGGTATTACAAAGTCCAATAGGGCGAAATATTGTTAGGTTGTTAGCGTTAGGGATCTTGGGAATTAGGCAAAAAAATATGTTATTTAGAGGTTCTGGAATGGCTTGGGTATCATAAATATTTTTTACGTAGGTAATGACTGAGTTTCCCACCACGAACCAATATTTTTGGTAAAAAAAGGGTGAGTACCATCCTGACTGGTGCCTTCATTGGTTTGAAAGAGAAGATGGCATTTACAATTTCATGGTTTGTGATAGGACCATCAAGCGCACGTAGGTCTACTTTATCAAAGGATTTAGGAGAATGAAGAATTTCTATCCAATTTGAATTTATGTGGGAGGTGGTAAAATATTGTTGAAATATTGAAGGGTATGGTTAGAAATTCCTTCAGGATCATCAATCCAATTCCCTTTCTAGTCTTTAAAGTGCGAAATTCTATTAGTTCTTCTATGATTTAAGGTCGATATATGAAACAAATTTATGCTAGCATCACCATTATTGAGCCAATTGACTCTCGATGTGAGTTTCCAAAAATTCTCTTCCAACCTAAGAATCTCATTATAATCATTAATAAGCTGTATTCCGATTTTAAGAGGAAGTCACTAGAAGGATACTTAAGAGAATTTTGGATACCATTGATTCTAGCAAGAAGTTTTCTCTTCTTGTGGAATATGTTGCCAAAGACTTCTTTATTCCGTCGGGAGGCTTCAATGTTAAAGAAAAATAAGGTATTTTCAAAGGGTCTATTCCTCCAACAATTTTCAACTAGGTTCAAGAAGTAAGGATGAGAGCACCATATTGTTTCTAGATGGAAAGGTCTAATATTAGGGGAATTAAATTTTGGATTAATCCTAATGAGAAAGAGGTTATGGTCACTGTAAGTCCTGGGTAAGTGATCTCCTTTGGCGTTTGGATATTGGTTAATCCAGCCATCATTCACAAAATATCTATCTAAACGTTCCATAATAAGCCCTTTACTCTTTTTGCTATAATTCGTCCAAGTATATTTAGGACCTCTAAAACCAAGATAAAAAATATCACAGTTATTAAGAAGATTCCAAAGCTTGGAAGTTCTATTAAAATTAACTGACCGACCTCCCCACTTGTCCTCTGTTGAAAGAACGTCATCAAAATCACCACTAACGAGCCAAGGACCTTTGTAATTACTGTGGATATTGTTAAGATTATGCCACATTAAGTTACGCTTAATAATATCAATACTAGCATAAATAGTACTGAAGAGCCAAGGATTTCGATTTGGGAGTACCTTAATCATGGCATGCAATTCCTGGTCATCTCTAACAACCTCATCAAAAGTGATCATGTTGTGCATCCGCATAATCACTATTCCTCTAGAGCGACCATCAGTTGGGACCTCAACCATTTTAGAGAAGTTGAACTCATGTTGGATAGCAACATGGTCTTGCATGTGGGTTTCTAAAAGAACAACCAAACAAGGCCTATGGGTATCAATAATGTCCTTAAAATTCCTACGAAAAGTGGCATTGTTAGTCCCACTCACATTCCAAAATATGAAGTTAATTGGTCGATTCATTTGGAGAGGTTGCATCATTTGTTGTCCCTAGTTCTCCTCCAAATGTAAAGGTGGTCCTTCCCTCAGGGATGGGTTGAGCACCACTGCATAATTTCTTGCCATTGGATTTAGAGGTGGCCCGATGTCCATTGAGCATTTGAAAAATACTGTTGGGCAGCTGATGATAGATTTCTTGTCTTGCCTCTCCTTGTAGAGTAATATTGCTATTTCTCTAAGGCTTTTGAAATCTATTCGAGATTCCCTTAATGGCTTGTCTGCAAGTTCCATCTCCCCTACTATATGGTTTCCCATATTTGGTACGTTGGGAGGTGGAAAGACATCCATCGGTGCTGGATTCTCTTGATTTTGTGCTGGCATTGGGTTGTTCATTTGTTGGTTCTGGTTGACTGCTTGCCAAGATAGAAATATTTGACTCACTGGGTTCTGTGGTGGAAAGAAGGGTAGGTTTTGAAGAGGTTGCTGCCCCGTAGGTCGGGTTGAAGTGAGTAGGGAGGTCCTAGTGGGCTTGCATGGCTTGTACTAGGGCTGGAGAGGCATTTGGTACGATTGGTGTCAAGATGTTGGTAAGCCCAATTTGGTTGACATAATTGTTCATCACCAATTGCATGCCCTCCATTATCAACAGGGCTAAGAAGTTTGGGTTCTGAAGGATTATCACCACCTCCTGGCCTTCGATCTCTAGATTCAAGGATACAGCTTATCCTAGGAGCCCTCTCTCTAACCATGATTGTGGTTAATGATTCAGAGAAAGGGGGTGGTTGAGTAGATGAGAGGGTTGTTGTGGGGAGGAAGACGAGGAAGGTTGTCCATATGGGTAGGGTCCCGACGTGGGGTTTGGAGAGGGAGTCGTTGAGGATGAGTTCTTCTCTAAAGGTGAAATGGGAGGAGTGGTATTGTTATTTGGTAAGGAGTTCATATTGTCATTGGTCTTATAAGGCACTTGAGTGCTATTAGATTGAGAGACAGACATGGAAGATTTGCAATCGAATTGCATGGATTCTGAAAGGGTTAGCGTGTTGTATTTATCTTTGGGAGAACTAGGGTTATTGATTTCCATCTGTTGGGATGAGGAAAGAAGAGGTTGCATGGCTGTATTAGCCAGTTGTTTTCCTTCAAAATAATGGTTAATAGAATTACTACAATCGTTTGCTAGGCTAGGAGTGGCCAGGTGGCCTTTAATATTATTAGCTTTCTTCTTAGTATCCACGCAGGCAGTATTAATCTCCATGCAAACCGGGCTTAGAATAGGTAATGTCGAAAACTAAAGTTGGTTGTTTTGTATTATACCGTGGTTTGGAGTGCTTATGGGATCAATTGGAGAATCATGGTCGGCGGTATCTAGGATATCAAATTTGTTTCCTAAGTTTATCAGTAATAGAGGACTTACGAAGATAACCACAATTAGAATGGATATGACCCAATCTACCACATTTTACAAAGCAAATTTTCTCCCTCATAGTGAATAGGTTGCTTATGAGAACCGATATAGATAAAAGGACGAACTGGTTGTTCTAGTGGTAATTCTACACACAACCTAGCATAACGTCCTCATAAAGTTGCCGAGGTACAAGCATCAACTTTTAGAAGCTTACCAATTTTGTTACCAATTATAGTGAGGATATCTCCATCATAAAATTCAGTACGAAGTTGGGGTAGTCTAACCAAAATAGTGGAGATAGTTAATTTAGCATTAGAAACAACAAAAGTTTGGTTCCCATTTTTTAGCTGACAGATAGTGGCCATTAATGAACCATGGGCCTTGATGGAGAGCTTTGGCTATATTAACTTCTTTAGAAAATTTAACTATATAGTAATCATCTCCTAAGTCAATGAGTGGAAATTGCTCAATAGGTGATCCTGAATCTTCCTCTTGAGATACTGATGAAGGATATGCTTAACAAAGAGCTTGATTATCACCGAGAATTTTTTGGGTTCCTAAATGTGTTGCCTATCATCGGATAAGAGAAGAATAGGGTCATCCTCTGTTGTTGCACCTTCTTGTAATGTGGCTTCTGGCATGTCTCTAATGTAATTATGCGTTCTTGGAAATAAGGAAACATGCTCTCCATGAGTGAAGCTCATTGGGTCAGAGGATATGAGATTTTCTTTGAATGTGGGCGATCCTTCAATTGCTAGCATTTTATTATCAATTGCTGGATCTAGCGGTTTTGGAGGTATTGTGATATCCATTGAAGAAGGATCTAAAACGTATTGGGACATGGGGTAGGCTGTTTGGTTGTGGGGAAAACTAGAGAGAAGTGAGAGCTTCTCTCACTAAAATTTCTCTTTCTTATTGTAGAATCTACAGTATTTAAATGTCTAGTGTCCACCCTAATATTTAGTTGCTTAAGGCTCAATCCTGCTTAGTATTCCTTAATTAAGATGATTAGTGTTGGTTTTTCAAAAGATAGGGCAGCAAAAAATATTAAAAATATTGATTGAAAATGTCTCTCAATAATTTTATTAAGCATAACAAGTCTTTAAATAGCCAATTAGGAACAAAAAATCCATTTAATTTAAAATTCAAAAAACCTAAAATATCTCAACTAACTTAAAAAATCTAATAGAAATTCAAAATTGAAACACTTCCTAAAACTAAGCAACTTATTATGCTAAAAAAGTTACTGCAGTAACTGAAAGCAACAAAATTTCAACACTCCTCCTTTTTTCAGTTACTGCAATTTAAAAAGTTGCTCCTCCTTAATTCTTGCTTCCGTTGTTTGTGCTTGTAGAATGTTTTGAGCAACGCTGAAATTGCACACTTTTGTAGTACAGTTCTTTTTCTTCTTTTCTTAGTTCGTTTTCATTTTATGATTTTGTGCATAAAAAACACTATTTGTGACCTTGTCTTATCTGAAATCTCTTTTGAAAGTATTTGAATCTGGACAATAATAGTGTAATGACCCGGCCGGTCGTTTTGAATCTTGTAGCCCCGTTCCCCCATTTACTGCTCCTTTTATGCTCTGCAGCTGTTATATGACTTACCGGGTTGGTTGGCTCGGGTCTGGAGAGATTTCAGAGTGAATTGACACGCTTAGTCTCATAACGAAAAGCTTAAGTTGAAAAAGTTGACCAGATGTTGACTTATGTGTAAACGACCCCGGGTTTGAGTTTTGATGGTTACGTTAGCTCCGTTGGGTATTTTTAACTTCGGAGCATGTCCGGATAGTGATTTGGAGGTCCGTAGTGGATTTAGGCTTGAAATGGCGAAAGTTGAATTTTTGAAAAACTTGACCGAGAGTGGACTTTTTGAATTCTTGAATTCTATTCGAGATTCCCTTAATGGCTTGGCTACAGGTTCCATCTCCCCTACTATATGGCTTCCCATATTTGGTACGTTGGGAGGTGGAAAGACATCCATTGGTGCTGGATTCTCTTAATTATGTGCTGGCATTTGGTTGTTCATTAGTTGGTTCTGGATTACTGCTTGTCAAGACAGAAATATTTGATTCACTAGTTCTGCGGTGGAAAAAAGGGTAGGTTTTAAAGAGGTTGCTGCCCCGTAGGTAGGGTTGAAGTGAGTAGGGAGGTCCTAGTGGGCTTGCATGGCTCGGACTAGGGCCGGAGAGGCATTTGGTGTGATTGGTGTCAAGATGTTGGTTAGACCAATTTGAGTGACATAATTGTTAATCACCAGTTGCACGCCCTCCATTATCAACTGGGCTAAGAAGTTTGGGTTCTGAAGGATTATCACCATCTCCTGGTGTAACGACCCAACCCGTCGTCATGTGTGTTACCATCCAGTTTCCCCCATTTTTCTATTTCTTTATGCTTCATTATCAGTATTTGATGTGTTAGAGTTGATTTGGATTAGTTCTAGAAGGAAATGAGACACTTAGTCTCTTTAAGGAAGGTTTATTTTGGAAAAGTCAACCGGACGTTAACTTTTGTGTTAGAGGGCTCGGATATAAATTTCGATTATTCGGTTAGCTTCGGGGGATGATTTGTGACTTAGGAGTGTGATCAAAAGTGATTTTGGAGGTCCGGAATAGAATGAGGCTTGAATTGGCAAAGTTAGAGTTTTGGCGAATTCCGGTCGATAGGTGAGATTTCGATCCGAGGGTCGGAATAGAATTCCGAGAGTTGCAGTAGCTTCGTTAGGTGATTTGGGATGTGTGTGCAAAATTTTTGGTCATTCAGAGGTGTTTTGGTTGGGTTTTTGATCGAATGCGTGTTTCGAATTTTGGAAGAACTTAGGCTTGAATTCGATGAGAAATGATGGTTTTAGTGTTGTTTGAGGTGTTTTGATGATTGGAGCAAGTTTGAATAAGGCATTGGATCATGTTTGTGTTTTCGGTTGAGGTCCCGGGGGCCTCGGGTTGAGTTCGGATGGTTAAACGGAGAGTTCGGAATTTTTGCATGGTTAAGGTCTGCTGGTATCTGGTATTTTCGCACCTGCGGGTGTGGGACCGCAGGTGCGGTCACGCAGAATCAAAGGGAGGATCGCAGAAGCGATATTTGGCCTGGGTGTTGTTTCCGCAGAAGCGGTTGGAGGAGCCGCATCTGCGAAGCCGCAGATGCGGGAATGAGGTCGCAGAGGCAGACCTTGGGACTTTGGGAATTTCCGCAGAAGCGGAAGAAGGCCGCAGGAGCCGAAGTCGCAGAAGCGACAACTGTATCGCAGATGCGGAAACAACTGATCAGAAAGGAGTTTTAATTTCTTAGCGAAATTTCAAAAGAGTTCATATTTTCACTTCGGACTTGGAGAGTTTTTGGGCGATTTTGAAGAGGGTTTCAAGGACTTCGATCAGGTAAGAATTCTTGGACTTAGAACACGATTTTATGATGAAAATACATGAATTTAGACTGAAAAATCAAGGAATTAAAGGTCAAAAATGGAGGTTAGGGCTTGAAACCTAAGAGAGCAAAAAATGGGAATTTGAGGGGTCATTTGGACTCCGATTTTGGTGTTCTTTATATGTATAGACTCGTGGCGAGATAAGAAATCCGTTGATGATAAATTTAGTGATTTTGGAGAAGTGGGCAAGGGGCTCGGGTTTTTGCTAATTTCGGGAATTTCACTATTTTTCGATTGTTTTCGATTGGGTATTGTCCCATTAGCATATTGTGATGTATTTGTTGTAGTTTTGATCATATTCGGTACGCGAGGAGGTTAATTTGAAAGGCAAAGGCATAGCAAGCTAGGACTTTGGCCGGCTTGAGGTTAGTAATAAATGTAAATGCTGTGTTGAGGGTTTGAAACCCCGAATTTGCACAATGTAGTGCTATGTGAGGTGACTTGCACGCCGGATAACGGGCGTGGGGTAGAGCACTGTCGGGGATTGTGACTTGGTCCGTCCCGCTTAATAAAATTTCTACCTAATTGATTGTAGATTAGTGACATCCTTATAAAAATGGATTAATTATCATAATTGGGCTTTGTGCCAACTACTTGAATCCTTCAGGGATTATTTTTACTGGTTTCTTACCATAATTATAAATATTGAACTCAGTCCTGGTATTTAATACTGTTTTGTAAACTCAGCCATTTTTCTCAAAGTAGAAACTAAATTAATATTTTTAAATGAAGTTTGGGCTGAATATTTTTACGTTATTGTGCCCGAGGGGCTTATGTGATTTTGGACTGAGTATGGGATCGGGCTGCATGCCGCAACGGTATGATATTGATATTGATATGAGGCCGAGGGCCTGTTTGATGCCACGATATGGCTAATTATTGTACTTGGGCCGTAAGGAGCCCCTCCCGGAGTCTGCACACCCCCAGTGAGCGCCGTCGACGATAAATAAATGTAGCGGGCTGCACGCCGCAGCGGGTACTGGAGAGTACCGATTTATGTGTTGCATTGCATATTTAATTGTCATTTATTCTTTATTCTGATGTTAGAGGAGGCCCATAGCTCGCGGTATTCCATTCATCCGGGTGCCACGAAGATGTATCAGGATCTTAGACAGCACTATTAGTGGCGGAGGATGAAGAGAGATATTGTGGAATATGTAGCCCGGTGTCTTAATTATCAGCAAGTGAAATATGAGCATCAGAGACCGGGTGGCTTACATCAGCAGATGGTTATTCCTGAGTGGAAGTGGGAGAGGATCACTATGGATTTTGTTACCGGACTCCCACGGATTCTGAAGAAATTTGATGCTATTTGGGTGATTGTAGACAGGCTGACCAAGTTCGCGCACTTCATTCCGGTTTGTACTACTTATTCTTCAGAGCGGCTGGCAGAGATTTATATTCGGGAGATAGTTCGATTGCATGGTGTCCCAGTTTCTATCATGTCATATCGGGGCACTCAGTTCACCTCTCAGTTTTGGCAGGATGTTCAGCAAGAGTTGGGTACTCAGGTCCAGTTGAGCATAACTTTTCACCCTCAGACGGACGGGCAGTCTGAGCGTACTATTCAGATATTGGAGGATATGTTACGTGCCTGTGTTATTGATTTGGGAGGATCATGGGATCGGTTCTACCGCTTGCAGAGTTTGCCTACAACAATAGCTATCAGTCCAGCATTCAGATGGCACCGTATGAGGCCTTGTATGGGAGGCGGTGTAGATCTCCAATTGGTTGGTTTGAGCCCGGGGAGGCTAGATTGTTGGGGACAGATTTGGTTCAGGATGCATTGGAGAAGGTGAAGGTGATTCAGGAGAGACTCCGTACAGCACAGTCGAGACAGAAGAGTTATGCAGACAGGAAGGTCCGAGATGTATCTTATATGATCCTGAGAAGGTCTTACTGAAGGTTTCACCCACAAAGGGTGTTATGAGATTCGGGAAGAAAGGGAAGCTGAGTCCGCGGTTCATTGGGCCTTTTGAGGTACTTAGGAGGATCGGGGAGGTGGCTTATGAGCTTGCCTTGCCACTTAGCTTGTCGGGCGTGCATCCAGTTTTTCATGTGTCTATGCTCCGGAAGTACATTGGGGACCCGTCCCATGTTCTAGATTTCAGTACAGTTCAGCTGGAGGGTGACATGACTTATGAGGTAGAGCCAACAGCCATTTTGGATCGTCAGGTTCGGAAGTTGAGGTCAAAAGATGTTGCATCAGTGAAAGTGCAGTGGAGAGGTCGGCCCGTGGAGGAGGCTACCTGGGGAGACCGGAGCGGGAGATGCGGAGAAGATACCCCGTCACCGTATTTGAGACTTCAGGTATGTTTCTTGACCCGCTCGAGGACGAGCGTTTGTTTAAGTTGGGGAGGATGTGACGACCCGACCCGTCGTCACGTGAGTTACTGCCCCGTTTCCCCATCNTGTTACCGCCCCGTTTCCCCCATTTTTCTATTTCTTTATGCTTCATTATCAGTATTTGATGTGTTAGACTTGATTTGGATTAGCTCTAGAAGGAAATGAGACACTTAGTCTCTTTAAGGAAGGTTT